>NW_027665477.1:0-39781 GCF_963924005.1 Protomyctophum bolini | reverse complement strand
CACAGTAAAAAGGCCTGGTTCACTTTTGCTTAGCTTAGTCTGTAACTTGAAAACTATGTACCGTATGGCCCTATAAACTGTGTTGGGATGAAAGCTAGCCACTTTGAGCAATGTGGGAAGTGCTGGGGCAGTTTGGGACAACAGGGCCAAAATGTCACTTTCACAGTCCCAAAGTGCCATTTTCACAGTAAAAAAAAAAAGATTCATTTTGCTTAGCTTAGTCTGTAACTTGAAAACTATGTACCGTATGGCCCTATAAACTGTGTTGGGATGAAAGCTAGCCACTTTGAGCAATGTGGGAAGTGCTGGGGCAGTTTGGGACAACAGGGCCAAAATGTCACTTTCACAGTCCCAAAGTGCCATTTTCACAGTAAAAAGGCCTGGTTCACTTTTGCTTAGCTTAGTCTGTAACTTGAAAACTATGTACCGTATGGCCCTATAAACTGTGTTGGGATGAAAGCTAGCCACTTTGAGCAATGTGGGAAGTGCTGGGGCAGTTTGGGACAACAGGGCCAAAATGTCACTTTCACAGTCCCAAAGTGCCATTTTCACAGTAAAAAGGCCTGGTTCACTTTTGCTTAGCTTAGTCTGTAACTTGAAAACTATGTACCGTATGGCCCTATAAACTGTGTTGGGATGAAAGCTAGCCACGTTGAGCATTGTGGCAAGAGCTGGGCAGTTTGGGACAACAGGGAATGAACGGGGCCAAAATGTCACTTTCACAGTCCCAAAGTGCCATTTTCACAGTAAAAAGGCCTGGTTCACTTTTGCTTAGCTTAGTCTGTAACTTGAAAACTATGTACCGTATGGCCCTATAAACTGTGTTGGGATGAAAGCTAGCCACTTTGAGCAATGTGGGAAGTGCTGGGGCAGTTTGGGACAACAGGGCCAAAATGTCACTTTCACAGTCCCAAAGTGCCGTTTTCACAGTAAAAAGGCCTGGTTCACTTTTGCTTAGCTTAGTCTGTAACTTGAAAACTATGTACCGTATGGCCCTATAAACTGTGTTGGGATGAAAGCTAGCCACTTTGAGCAATGTGGGAAGTGCTGGGGCAGTTTGGGACAACAGGGCCAAAATGTCACTTTCACAGTCCCAAAGTGCCATTTTCACAGTAAAAAAAAAAAGATTCATTTTGCTTAGCTTAGTCTGTAACTTGAAAACTATGTACCGTATGGCCCTATAAACTGTGTTGGATGAAAGCTAGCCACTTTGAGCAATGTGGGAAGTGCTGGGGCAGTTTGGGACAACAGGGCCAAAATGTCACTTTCACAGTCCCAAAGTGCCGTTTTCACAGTAAAAAGGCCTGGTTCACTTTTGCTTAGCTTAGTCTGTAACTTGAAAACTATGTACCGTATGGCCCTATAAACTGTGTTGGGATGAAAGCTAGCCACTTTGAGCAATGTGGGAAGTGCTGGGGCAGTTTGGGACAACAGGGCCAAAATGTCACTTTCACAGTCCCAAAGTGCCGTTTTCACAGTAAAAAGGCCTGGTTCACTTTTGCTTAGCTTAGTCTGTAACTTGAAAACTATGTACCGTATGGCCCTATAAACTGTGTTGGGATGAAAGCTAGCCACTTTGAGCAATGTGGGAAGTGCTGGGGCAGTTTGGGACAACAGGGCCAAAATGTCACTTTCACAGTCCCAAAGTGCCATTTTCACAGTAAAAAGGCCTGGTTCACTTTTGCTTAGCTTAGTCTGTAACTTGAAAACTATGTACCGTATGGCCCTATAAACTGTGTTGGGATGAAAGCTAGCCACTTTGAGCATTGTGGCAAGAGCTGGGGCAGTTTGGGACAACAGGGAATGAACGGGGCCAAAATGTCACTTTCACAGTCCCAAAGTGCCATTTTCACAGTAAAAAGGCCTGGTTCACTTTTGCTTAGCTTAGTCTGTAACTTGAAAACTATGTACCGTATGGCCCTATAAACTGTGTTGGGATGAAAGCTAGCCACTTTGAGCAATGTGGGAAGTGCTGGGGCAGTTTGGGACAACAGGGCCAAAATGTCACTTTCACAGTCCCAAAGTGCCATTTTCACAGTAAAAAGGCCTGGTTCACTTTTGCTTAGCTTAGTCTGTAACTTGAAAACTATGTACCGTATGGCCCTATAAACTGTGTTGGGATGAAAGCTAGCCACTTTGAGCAATGTGGGAAGTGCTGGGGCAGTTTGGGACAACAGGGCCAAAATGTCACTTTCACAGTCCCAAAGTGCCGTTTTCACAGTAAAAAGGCCTGGTTCACTTTTGCTTAGCTTAGTCTGTAACTTGAAAACTATGTACCGTATGGCCCTATAAACTGTGTTGGGATGAAAGCTAGCCACTTTGAGCAATGTGGGAAGTGCTGGGGCAGTTTGGGACAACAGGGCCAAAATGTCACTTTCACAGTCCCAAAGTGCCATTTTCACAGTAAAAAAAAAAGATTCATTTTGCTTAGCTTAGTCTGTAACTTGAAAACTATGTACCGTATGGCCCTATAAACTGTGTTGGGATGAAAGCTAGCCACTTTGAGCAATGTGGGAAGTGCTGGGGCAGTTTGGGACAACAGGGCCAAAATGTCACTTTCACAGTCCCAAAGTGCCATTTTCACAGTAAAAAAAAAAAGATTCATTTTGCTTAGCTTAGTCTGTAACTTGAAAACTATGTACCGTATGGCCCTATAAACTGTGTTGGGATGAAAGCTAGCCACTTTGAGCATTGTGGCAAGAGCTGGGGCAGTTTGGGACAACAGGGAATGAACGGGGCCAAAATGTCACTTTCACAGTCCCAAAGTGCCATTTTCACAGTAAAAAGGCCTGGTTCACTTTTGCTTAGCTTAGTCTGTAACTTGAAAACTATGTACCGTATGGCCCTATAAACTGTGTTGGGATGAAAGCTAGCCACTTTGAGCAATGTGGGAAGTGCTGGGGCAGTTTGGGACAACAGGGCCAAAATGTCACTTTCACAGTCCCAAAGTGCCATTTTCACAGTAAAAAGGCCTGGTTCACTTTTGCTTAGCTTAGTCTGTAACTTGAAAACTATGTACCGTATGGCCCTATAAACTGTGTTGGGATGAAAGCTAGCCACTTTGAGCAATGTGGGAAGTGCTGGGGCAGTTTGGGACAACAGGGCCAAAATGTCACTTTCACAGTCCCAAAGTGCCATTTTCACAGTAAAAAAAAAAAGATTCATTTTGCTTAGCTTAGTCTGTAACTTGAAAACTATGTACCGTATGGCCCTATAAACTGTGTTGGGATGAAAGCTAGCCACTTTGAGCAATGTGGGAAGTGCTGGGGCAGTTTGGGACAACAGGGCCAAAATGTCACTTTCACAGTCCCAAAGTGCCATTTTCACAGTAAAAAGGCCTGGTTCACTTTTGCTTAGCTTAGTCTGTAACTTGAAAACTATGTACCGTATGGCCCTATAAACTGTGTTGGGATGAAAGCTAGCCACTTTGAGCAATGTGGGAAGTGCTGGGGCAGTTTGGGACAACAGGGCCAAAATGTCACTTTCACAGTCCCAAAGTGCCATTTTCACAGTAAAAAGGCCTGGTTCACTTTTGCTTAGCTTAGTCTGTAACTTGAAAACTATGTACCGTATGGCCCTATAAACTGTGTTGGGATGAAAGCTAGCCACGTTGAGCATTGTGGCAAGAGCTGGGGCAGTTTGGGACAACAGGGAATGAACGGGGCCAAAATGTCACTTTCACAGTCCCAAAGTGCCATTTTCACAGTAAAAAGGCCTGGTTCACTTTTGCTTAGCTTAGTCTGTAACTTGAAAACTATGTACCGTATGGCCCTATAAACTGTGTTGGGATGAAAGCTAGCCACTTTGAGCATTGTGGCAAGAGCTGGGGCAGTTTGGGACAACAGGGAATGAACGGGGCCAAAATGTCACTTTCACAGTCCCAAAGTGCCATTTTCACAGTAAAAAGGCCTGGTTCACTTTTGCTTAGCTTAGTCTGTAACTTGAAAACTATGTACCGTATGGCCCTATAAACTGTGTTGGGATGAAAGCTAGCCACTTTGAGCAATGTGGGAAGTGCTGGGGCAGTTTGGGACAACAGGGCCAAAATGTCACTTTCACAGTCCCAAAGTGCCATTTTCACAGTAAAAAGGCCTGGTTCACTTTTGCTTAGCTTAGTCTGTAACTTGAAAACTATGTACCGTATGGCCCTATAAACTGTGTTGGGATGAAAGCTAGCCACTTTGAGCAATGTGGGAAGTGCTGGGGCAGTTTGGGACAACAGGGCCAAAATGTCACTTTCACAGTCCCAAAGTGCCATTTTCACAGTAAAAAAAAAAAGATTCATTTTGCTTAGCTTAGTCTGTAACTTGAAAACTATGTACCGTATGGCCCTATAAACTGTGTTGGGATGAAAGCTAGCCACTTTGAGCAATGTGGGAAGTGCTGGGGCAGTTTGGGACAACAGGGCCAAAATGTCACTTTCACAGTCCCAAAGTGCCATTTTCACAGTAAAAAGGCCTGGTTCACTTTTGCTTAGCTTAGTCTGTAACTTGAAAACTATGTACCGTATGGCCCTATAAACTGTGTTGGGATGAAAGCTAGCCACTTTGAGCAATGTGGGAAGTGCTGGGGCAGTTTGGGACAACAGGGCCAAAATGTCACTTTCACAGTCCCAAAGTGCCATTTTCACAGTAAAAAGGCCTGGTTCACTTTTGCTTAGCTTAGTCTGTAACTTGAAAACTATGTACCGTATGGCCCTATAAACTGTGTTGGGATGAAAGCTAGCCACGTTGAGCATTGTGGCAAGAGCTGGGGCAGTTTGGGACAACAGGGAATGAACGGGGCCAAAATGTCACTTTCACAGTCCCAAAGTGCCATTTTCACAGTAAAAAGGCCTGGTTCACTTTTGCTTAGCTTAGTCTGTAACTTGAAAACTATGTACCGTATGGCCCTATAAACTGTGTTGGGATGAAAGCTAGCCACTTTGAGCAATGTGGGAAGTGCTGGGGCAGTTTGGGACAACAGGGCCAAAATGTCACTTTCACAGTCCCAAAGTGCCGTTTTCACAGTAAAAAGGCCTGGTTCACTTTTGCTTAGCTTAGTCTGTAACTTGAAAACTATGTACCGTATGGCCCTATAAACTGTGTTGGGATGAAAGCTAGCCACTTTGAGCAATGTGGGAAGTGCTGGGGCAGTTTGGGACAACAGGGCCAAAATGTCACTTTCACAGTCCCAAAGTGCCATTTTCACAGTAAAAAAAAAAAGATTCATTTTGCTTAGCTTAGTCTGTAACTTGAAAACTATGTACCGTATGGCCCTATAAACTGTGTTGGGATGAAAGCTAGCCACTTTGAGCAATGTGGGAAGTGCTGGGGCAGTTTGGGACAACAGGGCCAAAATGTCACTTTCACAGTCCCAAAGTGCCGTTTTCACAGTAAAAAGGCCTGGTTCACTTTTGCTTAGCTTAGTCTGTAACTTGAAAACTATGTACCGTATGGCCCTATAAACTGTGTTGGGATGAAAGCTAGCCACTTTGAGCAATGTGGGAAGTGCTGGGGCAGTTTGGGACAACAGGGCCAAAATGTCACTTTCACAGTCCCAAAGTGCCGTTTTCACAGTAAAAAGGCCTGGTTCACTTTTGCTTAGCTTAGTCTGTAACTTGAAAACTATGTACCGTATGGCCCTATAAACTGTGTTGGGATGAAAGCTAGCCACTTTGAGCAATGTGGGAAGTGCTGGGGCAGTTTGGGACAACAGGGCCAAAATGTCACTTTCACAGTCCCAAAGTGCCGTTTTCACAGTAAAAAGGCCTGGTTCACTTTTGCTTAGCTTAGTCTGTAACTTGAAAACTATGTACCGTATGGCCCTATAAACTGTGTTGGGATGAAAGCTAGCCACTTTGAGCAATGTGGGAAGTGCTGGGGCAGTTTGGGACAACAGGGCCAAAATGTCACTTTCACAGTCCCAAAGTGCCATTTTCACAGTAAAAAAAAAAAAGATTCATTTTGCTTAGCTTAGTCTGTAACTTGAAAACTATGTACCGTATGGCCCTATAAACTGTGTTGGGATGAAAGCTAGCCACTTTGAGCAATGTGGGAAGTGCTGGGGCAGTTTGGGACAACAGGGCCAAAATGTCACTTTCACAGTCCCAAAGTGCCGTTTTCACAGTAAAAAGGCCTGGTTCACTTTTGCTTAGCTTAGTCTGTAACTTGAAAACTATGTACCGTATGGCCCTATAAACTGTGTTGGGATGAAAGCTAGCCACTTTGAGCAATGTGGGAAGTGCTGGGGCAGTTTGGGACAACAGGGCCAAAATGTCACTTTCACAGTCCCAAAGTGCCGTTTTCACAGTAAAAAGGCCTGGTTCACTTTTGCTTAGCTTAGTCTGTAACTTGAAAACTATGTACCGTATGGCCCTATAAACTGTGTTGGGATGAAAGCTAGCCACTTTGAGCAATGTGGGAAGTGCTGGGGCAGTTTGGGACAACAGGGCCAAAATGTCACTTTCACAGTCCCAAAGTGCCATTTTCACAGTAAAAAGGCCTGGTTCACTTTTGCTTAGCTTAGTCTGTAACTTGAAAACTATGTACCGTATGGCCCTATAAACTGTGTTGGGATGAAAGCTAGCCACTTTGAGCATTGTGGCAAGAGCTGGGGCAGTTTGGGACAACAGGGAATGAACGGGGCCAAAATGTCACTTTCACAGTCCCAAAGTGCCATTTTCACAGTAAAAAGGCCTGGTTCACTTTTGCTTAGCTTAGTCTGTAACTTGAAAACTATGTACCGTATGGCCCTATAAACTGTGTTGGGATGAAAGCTAGCCACTTTGAGCAATGTGGGAAGTGCTGGGGCAGTTTGGGACAACAGGGCCAAAATGTCACTTTCACAGTCCCAAAGTGCCATTTTCACAGTAAAAAGGCCTGGTTCACTTTTGCTTAGCTTAGTCTGTAACTTGAAAACTATGTACCGTATGGCCCTATAAACTGTGTTGGGATGAAAGCTAGCCACTTTGAGCAATGTGGGAAGTGCTGGGGCAGTTTGGGACAACAGGGCCAAAATGTCACTTTCACAGTCCCAAAGTGCCATTTTCACAGTAAAAAGGCCTGGTTCACTTTTGCTTAGCTTAGTCTGTAACTTGAAAACTATGTACCGTATGGCCCTATAAACTGTGTTGGGATGAAAGCTAGCCACTTTGAGCATTGTGGCAAGAGCTGGGGCAGTTTGGGACAACAGGGAATGAACGGGGCCAAAATGTCACTTTCACAGTCCCAAAGTGCCATTTTCACAGTAAAAAGGCCTGGTTCACTTTTGCTTAGCTTAGTCTGTAACTTGAAAACTATGTACCGTATGGCCCTATAAACTGTGTTGGGATGAAAGCTAGCCACTTTGAGCAATGTGGGAAGTGCTGGGGCAGTTTGGGACAACAGGGCCAAAATGTCACTTTCACAGTCCCAAAGTGCCGTTTTCACAGTAAAAAGGCCTGGTTCACTTTTGCTTAGCTTAGTCTGTAACTTGAAAACTATGTACCGTATGGCCCTATAAACTGTGTTGGGATGAAAGCTAGCCACTTTGAGCAATGTGGGAAGTGCTGGGGCAGTTTGGGACAACAGGGCCAAAATGTCACTTTCACAGTCCCAAAGTGCCGTTTTCACAGTAAAAAGGCCTGGTTCACTTTTGCTTAGCTTAGTCTGTAACTTGAAAACTATGTACCGTATGGCCCTATAAACTGTGTTGGGATGAAAGCTAGCCACTTTGAGCAATGTGGGAAGTGCTGGGGCAGTTTGGGACAACAGGGCCAAAATGTCACTTTCACAGTCCCAAAGTGCCGTTTTCACAGTAAAAAGGCCTGGTTCACTTTTGCTTAGCTTAGTCTGTAACTTGAAAACTATGTACCGTATGGCCCTATAAACTGTGTTGGGATGAAAGCTAGCCACTTTGAGCAATGTGGGAAGTGCTGGGGCAGTTTGGGACAACAGGGCCAAAATGTCACTTTCACAGTCCCAAAGTGCCATTTTCACAGTAAAAAAAAAAAGATTCATTTTGCTTAGCTTAGTCTGTAACTTGAAAACTATGTACCGTATGGCCCTATAAACTGTGTTGGGATGAAAGCTAGCCACTTTGAGCAATGTGGGAAGTGCTGGGGCAGTTTGGGACAACAGGGCCAAAATGTCACTTTCACAGTCCCAAAGTGCCGTTTTCACAGTAAAAAGGCCTGGTTCACTTTTGCTTAGCTTAGTCTGTAACTTGAAAACTATGTACCGTATGGCCCTATAAACTGTGTTGGGATGAAAGCTAGCCACTTTGAGCAATGTGGGAAGTGCTGGGGCAGTTTGGGACAACAGGGCCAAAATGTCACTTTCACAGTCCCAAAGTGCCGTTTTCACAGTAAAAAGGCCTGGTTCACTTTTGCTTAGCTTAGTCTGTAACTTGAAAACTATGTACCGTATGGCCCTATAAACTGTGTTGGGATGAAAGCTAGCCACTTTGAGCAATGTGGGAAGTGCTGGGGCAGTTTGGGACAACAGGGCCAAAATGTCACTTTCACAGTCCCAAAGTGCCATTTTCACAGTAAAAAGGCCTGGTTCACTTTTGCTTAGCTTAGTCTGTAACTTGAAAACTATGTACCGTATGGCCCTATAAACTGTGTTGGGATGAAAGCTAGCCACTTTGAGCATTGTGGCAAGAGCTGGGGCAGTTTGGGACAACAGGGAATGAACGGGGCCAAAATGTCACTTTCACAGTCCCAAAGTGCCATTTTCACAGTAAAAAGGCCTGGTTCACTTTTGCTTAGCTTAGTCTGTAACTTGAAAACTATGTACCGTATGGCCCTATAAACTGTGTTGGGATGAAAGCTAGCCACTTTGAGCAATGTGGGAAGTGCTGGGGCAGTTTGGGACAACAGGGCCAAAATGTCACTTTCACAGTCCCAAAGTGCCATTTTCACAGTAAAAAGGCCTGGTTCACTTTTGCTTAGCTTAGTCTGTAACTTGAAAACTATGTACCGTATGGCCCTATAAACTGTGTTGGGATGAAAGCTAGCCACTTTGAGCAATGTGGGAAGTGCTGGGGCAGTTTGGGACAACAGGGCCAAAATGTCACTTTCACAGTCCCAAAGTGCCATTTTCACAGTAAAAAGGCCTGGTTCACTTTTGCTTAGCTTAGTCTGTAACTTGAAAACTATGTACCGTATGGCCCTATAAACTGTGTTGGGATGAAAGCTAGCCACTTTGAGCATTGTGGCAAGAGCTGGGGCAGTTTGGGACAACAGGGAATGAACGGGGCCAAAATGTCACTTTCACAGTCCCAAAGTGCCATTTTCACAGTAAAAAGGCCTGGTTCACTTTTGCTTAGCTTAGTCTGTAACTTGAAAACTATGTACCGTATGGCCCTATAAACTGTGTTGGGATGAAAGCTAGCCACTTTGAGCAATGTGGGAAGTGCTGGGGCAGTTTGGGACAACAGGGCCAAAATGTCACTTTCACAGTCCCAAAGTGCCATTTTCACAGTAAAAAGGCCTGGTTCACTTTTGCTTAGCTTAGTCTGTAACTTGAAAACTATGTACCGTATGGCCCTATAAACTGTGTTGGGATGAAAGCTAGCCACTTTGAGCAATGTGGGAAGTGCTGGGGCAGTTTGGGACAACAGGGCCAAAATGTCACTTTCACAGTCCCAAAGTGCCATTTTCACAGTAAAAAAAAAAAGATTCATTTTGCTTAGCTTAGTCTGTAACTTGAAAACTATGTACCGTATGGCCCTATAAACTGTGTTGGGATGAAAGCTAGCCACTTTGAGCAATGTGGGAAGTGCTGGGGCAGTTTGGGACAACAGGGCCAAAATGTCACTTTCACAGTCCCAAAGTGCCATTTTCACAGTAAAAAGGCCTGGTTCACTTTTGCTTAGCTTAGTCTGTAACTTGAAAACTATGTACCGTATGGCCCTATAAACTGTGTTGGGATGAAAGCTAGCCACTTTGAGCAATGTGGGAAGTGCTGGGGCAGTTTGGGACAACAGGGCCAAAATGTCACTTTCACAGTCCCAAAGTGCCATTTTCACAGTAAAAAGGCCTGGTTCACTTTTGCTTAGCTTAGTCTGTAACTTGAAAACTATGTACCGTATGGCCCTATAAACTGTGTTGGGATGAAAGCTAGCCACGTTGAGCATTGTGGCAAGAGCTGGGGCAGTTTGGGACAACAGGGAATGAACGGGGCCAAAATGTCACTTTCACAGTCCCAAAGTGCCATTTTCACAGTAAAAAGGCCTGGTTCACTTTTGCTTAGCTTAGTCTGTAACTTGAAAACTATGTACCGTATGGCCCTATAAACTGTGTTGGGATGAAAGCTAGCCACTTTGAGCAATGTGGGAAGTGCTGGGGCAGTTTGGGACAACAGGGCCAAAATGTCACTTTCACAGTCCCAAAGTGCCGTTTTCACAGTAAAAAGGCCTGGTTCACTTTTGCTTAGCTTAGTCTGTAACTTGAAAACTATGTACCGTATGGCCCTATAAACTGTGTTGGGATGAAAGCTAGCCACTTTGAGCAATGTGGGAAGTGCTGGGGCAGTTTGGGACAACAGGGCCAAAATGTCACTTTCACAGTCCCAAAGTGCCATTTTCACAGTAAAAAAAAAAAGATTCATTTTGCTTAGCTTAGTCTGTAACTTGAAAACTATGTACCGTATGGCCCTATAAACTGTGTTGGGATGAAAGCTAGCCACTTTGAGCAATGTGGGAAGTGCTGGGGCAGTTTGGGACAACAGGGCCAAAATGTCACTTTCACAGTCCCAAAGTGCCGTTTTCACAGTAAAAAGGCCTGGTTCACTTTTGCTTAGCTTAGTCTGTAACTTGAAAACTATGTACCGTATGGCCCTATAAACTGTGTTGGGATGAAAGCTAGCCACTTTGAGCAATGTGGGAAGTGCTGGGGCAGTTTGGGACAACAGGGCCAAAATGTCACTTTCACAGTCCCAAAGTGCCGTTTTCACAGTAAAAAGGCCTGGTTCACTTTTGCTTAGCTTAGTCTGTAACTTGAAAACTATGTACCGTATGGCCCTATTGCTCAAAGTGGCTAGCTTTCATCCCAACACAGTTTATAGGGCCATACGGTACATAGTTTTCAAGTTACAGACTAAGCTAAGCAAAAGTGAACCAGGCCTTTTTACTGTGAAAATGGCACTTTGGGACTGTGAAAGTGACATTTTGGCCCTGTTGTCCCAAACTGCCCCAGCACTTCCCACATTGCTCAAAGTGGCTAGCTTTCATCCCAACACAGTTTATAGGGCCATACGGTACATAGTTTTCAAGTTACAGACTAAGCTAAGCAAAAGTGAACCAGGCCTTTTTACTGTGAAAACGGCACTTTGGGACTGTGAAAGTGACATTTTGGCCCTGTTGTCCCAAACTGCCCCAGCACTTCCCACATTGCTCAAAGTGGCTAGCTTTCATCCCAACACAGTTTATAGGGCCATACGGTACATAGTTTTCAAGTTACAGACTAAGCTAAGCAAAATGAATCATTTTTTTTTTACTGTGAAAATGGCACTTTGGGACTGTGAAAGTGACATTTTGGCCCTGTTGTCCCAAACTGCCCCAGCACTTCCCACATTGCTCAAAGTGGCTAGCTTTCATCCCAACACAGTTTATAGGGCCATACGGTACATAGTTTTCAAGTTACAGACTAAGCTAAGCAAAAGTGAACCAGGCCTTTTTACTGTGAAAACGGCACTTTGGGACTGTGAAAGTGACATTTTGGCCCTGTTGTCCCAAACTGCCCCAGCACTTCCCACATTGCTCAAAGTGGCTAGCTTTCATCCCAACACAGTTTATAGGGCCATACGGTACATAGTTTTCAAGTTACAGACTAAGCTAAGCAAAAGTGAACCAGGCCTTTTTACTGTGAAAATGGCACTTTGGGACTGTGAAAGTGACATTTTGGCCCCGTTCATTCCCTGTTGTCCCAAACTGCCCCAGCTCTTGCCACAATGCTCAACGTGGCTAGCTTTCATCCCAACACAGTTTATAGGGCCATACGGTACATAGTTTTCAAGTTACAGACTAAGCTAAGCAAAAGTGAACCAGGCCTTTTTACTGTGAAAATGGCACTTTGGGACTGTGAAAGTGACATTTTGGCCCTGTTGTCCCAAACTGCCCCAGCACTTCCCACATTGCTCAAAGTGGCTAGCTTTCATCCCAACACAGTTTATAGGGCCATACGGTACATAGTTTTCAAGTTACAGACTAAGCTAAGCAAAAGTGAACCAGGCCTTTTTACTGTGAAAATGGCACTTTGGGACTGTGAAAGTGACATTTTGGCCCTGTTGTCCCAAACTGCCCCAGCACTTCCCACATTGCTCAAAGTGGCTAGCTTTCATCCCAACACAGTTTATAGGGCCATACGGTACATAGTTTTCAAGTTACAGACTAAGCTAAGCAAAATGAATCTTTTTTTTTTACTGTGAAAATGGCACTTTGGGACTGTGAAAGTGACATTTTGGCCCTGTTGTCCCAAACTGCCCCAGCACTTCCCACATTGCTCAAAGTGGCTAGCTTTCATCCCAACACAGTTTATAGGGCCATACGGTACATAGTTTTCAAGTTACAGACTAAGCTAAGCAAAAGTGAACCAGGCCTTTTTACTGTGAAAATGGCACTTTGGGACTGTGAAAGTGACATTTTGGCCCTGTTGTCCCAAACTGCCCCAGCACTTCCCACATTGCTCAAAGTGGCTAGCTTTCATCCCAACACAGTTTATAGGGCCATACGGTACATAGTTTTCAAGTTACAGACTAAGCTAAGCAAAAGTGAACCAGGCCTTTTTACTGTGAAAATGGCACTTTGGGACTGTGAAAGTGACATTTTGGCCCCGTTCATTCCCTGTTGTCCCAAACTGCCCCAGCTCTTGCCACAATGCTCAAAGTGGCTAGCTTTCATCCCAACACAGTTTATAGGGCCATACGGTACATAGTTTTCAAGTTACAGACTAAGCTAAGCAAAAGTGAACCAGGCCTTTTTACTGTGAAAATGGCACTTTGGGACTGTGAAAGTGACATTTTGGCCCTGTTGTCCCAAACTGCCCCAGCACTTCCCACATTGCTCAAAGTGGCTAGCTTTCATCCCAACACAGTTTATAGGGCCATACGGTACATAGTTTTCAAGTTACAGACTAAGCTAAGCAAAAGTGAACCAGGCCTTTTTACTGTGAAAATGGCACTTTGGGACTGTGAAAGTGACATTTTGGCCCTGTTGTCCCAAACTGCCCCAGCACTTCCCACATTGCTCAAAGTGGCTAGCTTTCATCCCAACACAGTTTATAGGGCCATACGGTACATAGTTTTCAAGTTACAGACTAAGCTAAGCAAAATGAATCTTTTTTTTTTTACTGTGAAAATGGCACTTTGGGACTGTGAAAGTGACATTTTGGCCCTGTTGTCCCAAACTGCCCCAGCACTTCCCACATTGCTCAAAGTGGCTAGCTTTCATCCCAACACAGTTTATAGGGCCATACGGTACATAGTTTTCAAGTTACAGACTAAGCTAAGCAAAAGTGAACCAGGCCTTTTTACTGTGAAAATGGCACTTTGGGACTGTGAAAGTGACATTTTGGCCCCGTTCATTCCCTGTTGTCCCAAACTGCCCCAGCTCTTGCCACAATGCTCAAAGTGGCTAGCTTTCATCCCAACACAGTTTATAGGGCCATACGGTACATAGTTTTCAAGTTACAGACTAAGCTAAGCAAAAGTGAACCAGGCCTTTTTACTGTGAAAACGGCACTTTGGGACTGTGAAAGTGACATTTTGGCCCTGTTGTCCCAAACTGCCCCAGCACTTCCCACATTGCTCAAAGTGGCTAGCTTTCATCCCAACACAGTTTATAGGGCCATACGGTACATAGTTTTCAAGTTACAGACTAAGCTAAGCAAAAGTGAACCAGGCCTTTTTACTGTGAAAACGGCACTTTGGGACTGTGAAAGTGACATTTTGGCCCTGTTGTCCCAAACTGCCCCAGCACTTCCCACATTGCTCAAAGTGGCTAGCTTTCATCCCAACACAGTTTATAGGGCCATACGGTACATAGTTTTCAAGTTACAGACTAAGCTAAGCAAAATGAATCTTTTTTTTTTTACTGTGAAAATGGCACTTTGGGACTGTGAAAGTGACATTTTGGCCCTGTTGTCCCAAACTGCCCCAGCACTTCCCACATTGCTCAAAGTGGCTAGCTTTCATCCCAACACAGTTTATAGGGCCATACGGTACATAGTTTTCAAGTTACAGACTAAGCTAAGCAAAAGTGAACCAGGCCTTTTTACTGTGAAAACGGCACTTTGGGACTGTGAAAGTGACATTTTGGCCCTGTTGTCCCAAACTGCCCCAGCACTTCCCACATTGCTCAAAGTGGCTAGCTTTCATCCCAACACAGTTTATAGGGCCATACGGTACATAGTTTTCAAGTTACAGACTAAGCTAAGCAAAAGTGAACCAGGCCTTTTTACTGTGAAAATGGCACTTTGGGACTGTGAAAGTGACATTTTGGCCCCGTTCATTCCCTGTTGTCCCAAACTGCCCCAGCTCTTGCCACAATGCTCAACGTGGCTAGCTTTCATCCCAACACAGTTTATAGGGCCATACGGTACATAGTTTTCAAGTTACAGACTAAGCTAAGCAAAAGTGAACCAGGCCTTTTTACTGTGAAAATGGCACTTTGGGACTGTGAAAGTGACATTTTGGCCCTGTTGTCCCAAACTGCCCCAGCACTTCCCACATTGCTCAAAGTGGCTAGCTTTCATCCCAACACAGTTTATAGGGCCATACGGTACATAGTTTTCAAGTTACAGACTAAGCTAAGCAAAAGTGAACCAGGCCTTTTTACTGTGAAAACGGCACTTTGGGACTGTGAAAGTGACATTTTGGCCCTGTTGTCCCAAACTGCCCCAGCACTTCCCACATTGCTCAAAGTGGCTAGCTTTCATCCCAACACAGTTTATAGGGCCATACGGTACATAGTTTTCAAGTTACAGACTAAGCTAAGCAAAAGTGAACCAGGCCTTTTTACTGTGAAAATGGCACTTTGGGACTGTGAAAGTGACATTTTGGCCCTGTTGTCCCAAACTGCCCCAGCACTTCCCACATTGCTCAAAGTGGCTAGCTTTCATCCCAACACAGTTTATAGGGCCATACGGTACATAGTTTTCAAGTTACAGACTAAGCTAAGCAAAAGTGAACCAGGCCTTTTTACTGTGAAAATGGCACTTTGGGACTGTGAAAGTGACATTTTGGCCCCGTTCATTCCCTGTTGTCCCAAACTGCCCCAGCTCTTGCCACAATGCTCAAAGTGGCTAGCTTTCATCCCAACACAGTTTATAGGGCCATACGGTACATAGTTTTCAAGTTACAGACTAAGCTAAGCAAAAGTGAACCAGGCCTTTTTACTGTGAAAATGGCACTTTGGGACTGTGAAAGTGACATTTTGGCCCTGTTGTCCCAAACTGCCCCAGCACTTCCCACATTGCTCAAAGTGGCTAGCTTTCATCCCAACACAGTTTATAGGGCCATACGGTACATAGTTTTCAAGTTACAGACTAAGCTAAGCAAAAGTGAACCAGGCCTTTTTACTGTGAAAACGGCACTTTGGGACTGTGAAAGTGACATTTTGGCCCTGTTGTCCCAAACTGCCCCAGCACTTCCCACATTGCTCAAAGTGGCTAGCTTTCATCCCAACACAGTTTATAGGGCCATACGGTACATAGTTTTCAAGTTACAGACTAAGCTAAGCAAAAGTGAACCAGGCCTTTTTACTGTGAAAATGGCACTTTGGGACTGTGAAAGTGACATTTTGGCCCCGTTCATTCCCTGTTGTCCCAAACTGCCCCAGCTCTTGCCACAATGCTCAACGTGGCTAGCTTTCATCCCAACACAGTTTATAGGGCCATACGGTACATAGTTTTCAAGTTACAGACTAAGCTAAGCAAAAGTGAACCAGGCCTTTTTACTGTGAAAATGGCACTTTGGGACTGTGAAAGTGACATTTTGGCCCTGTTGTCCCAAACTGCCCCAGCACTTCCCACATTGCTCAAAGTGGCTAGCTTTCATCCCAACACAGTTTATAGGGCCATACGGTACATAGTTTTCAAGTTACAGACTAAGCTAAGCAAAATGAATCTTTTTTTTTTACTGTGAAAATGGCACTTTGGGACTGTGAAAGTGACATTTTGGCCCTGTTGTCCCAAACTGCCCCAGCACTTCCCACATTGCTCAAAGTGGCTAGCTTTCATCCCAACACAGTTTATAGGGCCATACGGTACATAGTTTTCAAGTTACAGACTAAGCTAAGCAAAAGTGAACCAGGCCTTTTTACTGTGAAAATGGCACTTTGGGACTGTGAAAGTGACATTTTGGCCCTGTTGTCCCAAACTGCCCCAGCACTTCCCACATTGCTCAAAGTGGCTAGCTTTCATCCCAACACAGTTTATAGGGCCATACGGTACATAGTTTTCAAGTTACAGACTAAGCTAAGCAAAAGTGAACCAGGCCTTTTTACTGTGAAAATGGCACTTTGGGACTGTGAAAGTGACATTTTGGCCCCGTTCATTCCCTGTTGTCCCAAACTGCCCCAGCTCTTGCCACAATGCTCAAAGTGGCTAGCTTTCATCCCAACACAGTTTATAGGGCCATACGGTACATAGTTTTCAAGTTACAGACTAAGCTAAGCAAAAGTGAACCAGGCCTTTTTACTGTGAAAATGGCACTTTGGGACTGTGAAAGTGACATTTTGGCCCTGTTGTCCCAAACTGCCCCAGCACTTCCCACATTGCTCAAAGTGGCTAGTTTTCATCCCAACACAGTTTATAGGGCCATACGGTACATAGTTTTCAAGTTACAGACTAAGCTAAGCAAAAGTGAACCAGGCCTTTTTACTGTGAAAATGGCACTTTGGGACTGTGAAAGTGACATTTTGGCCCTGTTGTCCCAAACTGCCCCAGCACTTCCCACATTGCTCAAAGTGGCTAGCTTTCATCCCAACACAGTTTATAGGGCCATACGGTACATAGTTTTCAAGTTACAGACTAAGCTAAGCAAAATGAATCTTTTTTTTTTACTGTGAAAATGGCACTTTGGGACTGTGAAAGTGACATTTTGGCCCTGTTGTCCCAAACTGCCCCAGCACTTCCCACATTGCTCAAAGTGGCTAGCTTTCATCCCAACACAGTTTATAGGGCCATACGGTACATAGTTTTCAAGTTACAGACTAAGCTAAGCAAAAGTGAACCAGGCCTTTTTACTGTGAAAATGGCACTTTGGGACTGTGAAAGTGACATTTTGGCCCGTTCATTCCCTGTTGTCCCAAACTGCCCCAGCTCTTGCCACAATGCTCAAAGTGGCTAGCTTTCATCCCAACACAGTTTATAGGGCCATACGGTACATAGTTTTCAAGTTACAGACTAAGCTAAGCAAAAGTGAACCAGGCCTTTTTACTGTGAAAACGGCACTTTGGGACTGTGAAAGTGACATTTTGGCCCTGTTGTCCCAAACTGCCCCAGCACTTCCCACATTGCTCAAAGTGGCTAGCTTTCATCCCAACACAGTTTATAGGCCATACGGTACATAGTTTTCAAGTTACAGACTAAGCTAAGCAAAAGTGAACCAGGCCTTTTTACTGTGAAAACGGCACTTTGGGACTGTGAAAGTGACATTTTGGCCCTGTTGTCCCAAACTGCCCCAGCACTTCCCACATTGCTCAAAGTGGCTAGCTTTCATCCCAACACAGTTTATAGGGCCATACGGTACATAGTTTTCAAGTTACAGACTAAGCTAAGCAAAAGTGAATCTTGCTTTTTTACTGTGAAAATGGCACTTTGGGACTGTGAAAGTGACATTTTGGCCCTGTTGTCCCAAACTGCCCCAGCACTTCCCACATTGCTCAAAGTGGCTAGCTTTCATCCCAACACAGTTTATAGGGCCATACGGTACATAGTTTTCAAGTTACAGACTAAGCTAAGCAAAAGTGAACCAGGCCTTTTTACTGTGAAAACGGCACTTTGGGACTGTGAAAGTGACATTTTGGCCCTGTTGTCCCAAACTGCCCCAGCACTTCCCACATTGCTCAAAGTGGCTAGCTTTCATCCCAACACAGTTTATAGGGCCATACGGTACATAGTTTTCAAGTTACAGACTAAGCTAAGCAAAAGTTGAACCAGGCCTTTTTACTGTGAAAATGGCACTTTGGGACTGTGAAAGTGACATTTTGGCCCTGTTGTCCCAAACTGCCCCAGCACTTCCCACATTGCTCAAAGTGGCTAGCTTTCATCCCAACACAGTTTATAGGGCCATACGGTACATAGTTTTCAAGTTACAGACTAAGCTAAGCAAAAGTGAACCAGGCCTTTTTACTGTGAAAATGGCACTTTGGGACTGTGAAAGTGACATTTTGGCCCCGTTCATTCCCTGTTGTCCCAAACTGCCCCAGCTCTTGCCACAATGCTCAAAGTGGCTAGCTTTCATCCCAACACAGTTTATAGGGCCATACGGTACATAGTTTTCAAGTTACAGACTAAGCTAAGCAAAAGTGAACCAGGCCTTTTTACTGTGAAAATGGCACTTTGGGACTGTGAAAGTGACATTTTGGCCCTGTTGTCCCAAACTGCCCCAGCACTTCCCACATTGCTCAAAGTGGCTAGCTTTCATCCCAACACAGTTTATAGGGCCATACGGTACATAGTTTTCAAGTTACAGACTAAGCTAAGCAAAAGTGAACCAGGCCTTTTTACTGTGAAAACGGCACTTTGGGACTGTGAAAGTGACATTTTGGCCCTGTTGTCCCAAACTGCCCCAGCACTTCCCACATTGCTCAAAGTGGCTAGCTTTCATCCCAACACAGTTTATAGGGCCATACGGTACATAGTTTTCAAGTTACAGACTAAGCTAAGCAAAAGTGAACCAGGCCTTTTTACTGTGAAAACGGCACTTTGGGACTGTGAAAGTGACATTTTGGCCCTGTTGTCCCAAACTGCCCCAGCACTTCCCACATTGCTCAAAGTGGCTAGCTTTCATCCCAACACAGTTTATAGGGCCATACGGTACATAGTTTTCAAGTTACAGACTAAGCTAAGCAAAATGAATCTTTTTTTTTACTGTGAAAATGGCACTTTGGGACTGTGAAAGTGACATTTTGGCCCTGTTGTCCCAAACTGCCCCAGCACTTCCCACATTGCTCAAAGTGGCTAGCTTTCATCCCAACACAGTTTATAGGGCCATACGGTACATAGTTTTCAAGTTACAGACTAAGCTAAGCAAAAGTGAACCAGGCCTTTTTACTGTGAAAACGGCACTTTGGGACTGTGAAAGTGACATTTTGGCCCTGTTGTCCCAAACTGCCCCAGCACTTCCCACATTGCTCAAAGTGGCTAGCTTTCATCCCAACACAGTTTATAGGGCCATACGGTACATAGTTTTCAAGTTACAGACTAAGCTAAGCAAAAGTGAACCAGGCCTTTTTACTGTGAAAATGGCACTTTGGGACTGTGAAAGTGACATTTTGGCCCTGTTGTCCCAAACTGCCCCAGCACTTCCCACATTGCTCAAAGTGGCTAGCTTTCATCCCAACACAGTTTATAGGGCCATACGGTACATAGTTTTCAAGTTACAGACTAAGCTAAGCAAAAGTGAACCAGGCCTTTTTTACTGTGAAAATGGCACTTTGGGACTGTGAAAGTGACATTTTGGCCCCGTTCATTCCCTGTTGTCCCAAACTGCCCCAGCTCTTGCCACAATGCTCAAAGTGGCTAGCTTTCATCCCAACACAGTTTATAGGGCCATACGGTACATAGTTTTCAAGTTACAGACTAAGCTAAGCAAAAGTGAACCAGGCCTTTTTACTGTGAAAATGGCACTTTGGGACTGTGAAAGTGACATTTTGGCCCTGTTGTCCCAAACTGCCCCAGCACTTCCCACATTGCTCAAAGTGGCTAGCTTTCATCCCAACACAGTTTATAGGGCCATACGGTACATAGTTTTCAAGTTACAGACTAAGCTAAGCAAAAGTGAACCAGGCCTTTTTACTGTGAAAACGGCACTTTGGGACTGTGAAAGTGACATTTTGGCCTCTGTTGTCCCAAACTGCCCCAGCACTTCCCACATTGCTCAAAGTGGCTAGCTTTCATCCCAACACAGTTTATAGGGCCATACGGTACATAGTTTTCAAGTTACAGACTAAGCTAAGCAAAAGTGAATCAGGCCTTTTTACTGTGAAAATGGCACTTTGGGACTGTGAAAGTGACATTTTGGCCCTGTTGTCCCAAACTGCCCCAGCACTTCCCACATTGCTCAAAGTGGCTAGCTTTCATCCCAACACAGTTTATAGGGCCATACGGTACATAGTTTTCAAGTTACAGACTAAGCTAAGCAAAAGTGAATCTGGCTTTTTTACTGTGAAAATGGCACTTTGGGACTGTGAAAGTGACATTTTGGCCCTGTTCGATTCCCTGTTGTCCCAAACTGCCCCAGCACTTCCCACATTGCTCAAAGTGGCTAGCTTTCATCCCAACACAGTTTATAGGGCCATACGGTACATAGTTTTCAAGTTACAGACTAAGCTAAGCAAAAGTGAACCAGGCCTTTTTACTGTGAAAATGGCACTTTGGGACTGTGAAAGTGACATTTTGGCCCTGTTGTCCCAAACTGCCCCAGCACTTCCCACATTGCTCAAAGTGGCTAGCTTTCATCCCAACACAGTTTATAGGGCCATACGGTACATAGTTTTCAAGTTACAGACTAAGCTAAGCAAAAGTGAACCAGGCCTTTTTACTGTGAAAATGGCACTTTGGGACTGTGAAAGTGACATTTTGGCCCCGTTCATTCCCTGTTGTCCCAAACTGCCCCAGCTCTTGCCACAATGCTCAAAGTGGCTAGCTTTCATCCCAACACAGTTTATAGGGCCATACGGTACATAGTTTTCAAGTTACAGACTAAGCTAAGCAAAAGTGAACCAGGCCTTTTTACTGTGAAAATGGCACTTTGGGACTGTGAAAGTGACATTTTGGCCCTGTTGTCCCAAACTGCCCAGCACTTCCCACATTGCTCAAAGTGGCTAGCTTTCATCCCAACACAGTTTATAGGGCCATACGGTACATAGTTTTCAAGTTACAGACTAAGCTAAGCAAAAGTGAACCAGGCCTTTTTACTGTGAAAACGGCACTTTGGGACTGTGAAAGTGACATTTTGGCCCTGTTGTCCCAAACTGCCCCAGCACTTCCCACATTGCTCAAAGTGGCTAGCTTTCATCCCAACACAGTTTATAGGGCCATACGGTACATAGTTTTCAAGTTACAGACTAAGCTAAGCAAAAGTGAACCAGGCCTTTTTACTGTGAAAACGGCACTTTGGGACTGTGAAAGTGACATTTTGGCCCTGTTGTCCCAAACTGCCCCAGCACTTCCCACATTGCTCAAAGTGGCTAGCTTTCATCCCAACACAGTTTATAGGGCCATACGGTACATAGTTTTCAAGTTACAGACTAAGCTAAGCAAAAGTGAACCAGGCCTTTTTACTGTGAAAATGGCACTTTGGGACTGTGAAAGTGACATTTTGGCCCTGTTGTCCCAAACTGCCCCAGCACTTCCCACATTGCTCAAAGTGGCTAGCTTTCATCCCAACACAGTTTATAGGCCATACGGTACATAGTTTTCAAGTTACAGACTAAGCTAAGCAAAAGTGAACCAGGCCTTTTTACTGTGAAAACGGCACTTTGGGACTGTGAAAGTGACATTTTGGCCCTGTTGTCCCAAACTGCCCCAGCACTTCCCACATTGCTCAAAGTGGCTAGCTTTCATCCCAACACAGTTTATAGGGCCATACGGTACATAGTTTTCAAGTTACAGACTAAGCTAAGCAAAAGTGAACCAGGCCTTTTTACTGTGAAAACGGCACTTTGGGACTGTGAAAGTGACATTTTGGCCCTGTTGTCCCAAACTGCCCCAGCACTTCCCACATTGCTCAAAGTGGCTAGCTTTCATCCCAACACAGTTTATAGGGCCATACGGTACATAGTTTTCAAGTTACAGACTAAGCTAAGCAAAAGTGAACCAGGCCTTTTTACTGTGAAAACGGCACTTTGGGACTGTGAAAGTGACATTTTGGCCCTGTTGTCCCAAACTGCCCCAGCACTTCCCACATTGCTCAAAGTGGCTAGCTTTCATCCCAACACAGTTTATAGGGCCATACGGTACATAGTTTTCAAGTTACAGACTAAGCTAAGCAAAAGTGAACCAGGCCTTTTTACTGTGAAAATGGCACTTTGGGACTGTGAAAGTGACATTTTGGCCCCGTTCATTCCCTGTTGTCCCAAACTGCCCCAGCTCTTGCCACAATGCTCAAAGTGGCTAGCTTTCATCCCAACACAGTTTATAGGGCCATACGGTACATAGTTTTCAAGTTACAGACTAAGCTAAGCAAAAGTGAACCAGGCCTTTTTACTGTGAAAATGGCACTTTGGGACTGTGAAAGTGACATTTTGGCCCTGTTGTCCCAAACTGCCCCAGCACTTCCCACATTGCTCAAAGTGGCTAGCTTTCATCCCAACACAGTTTATAGGGCCATACGGTACATAGTTTTCAAGTTACAGACTAAGCTAAGCAAAAGTGAACCAGGCCTTTTTACTGTGAAAACGGCACTTTGGGACTGTGAAAGTGACATTTTGGCCCTGTTGTCCCAAACTGCCCCAGCACTTCCCACATTGCTCAAAGTGGCTAGCTTTCATCCCAACACAGTTTATAGGGCCATACGGTACATAGTTTTCAAGTTACAGACTAGCTAAGCAAAAGTGAACCAGGCCTTTTTACTGTGAAAATGGCACTTTGGGACTGTGAAAGTGACATTTTGGCCCTGTTGTCCCAAACTGCCCCAGCACTTCCACATTGCTCAAAGTGGCTAGCTTTCATCCCAACACAGTTTATAGGGCCATACGGTACATAGTTTTCAAGTTACAGACTAAGCTAAGCAAAAGTGAACCAGGCCTTTTTACTGTGAAAATGGCACTTTGGGACTGTGAAAGTGACATTTTGGCCCCGTTCATTCCCTGTTGTCCCAAACTGCCCCAGCTCTTGCCACAATGCTCAAAGTGGCTAGCTTTCATCCCAACACAGTTTATAGGGCCATACGGTACATAGTTTTCAAGTTACAGACTAAGCTAAGCAAAAGTGAACCAGGCCTTTTTACTGTGAAAATGGCACTTTGGACTGTGAAAGTGACATTTTGGCCCTGTTGTCCCAAACTGCCCCAGCACTTCCCACATTGCTCAAAGTGGCTAGCTTTCATCCAACACAGTTTATAGGGCCATACGGTACATAGTTTTCAAGTTACAGACTAAGCTAAGCAAAAGTGAACCAGGCCTTTTTACTGTGAAAACGGCACTTTGGGACTGTGAAAGTGACATTTTGGCCCTGTTGTCCCAAACTGCCCCAGCACTTCCCACATTGCTCAAAGTGGCTAGCTTTCATCCCAACACAGTTTATAGGGCCATACGGTACATAGTTTTCAAGTTACAGACTAAGCTAAGCAAAAGTGAACCAGGCCTTTTTACCTGTGAAAATGGCACTTTGGGACTGTGAAAGTGACATTTTGGCCCTGTTGTCCCAAACTGCCCCAGCACTTCCACATTGCTCAAAGTGGCTAGCTTTCATCCCAACACAGTTTATAGGGCCATACGGTACATAGTTTTCAAGTTACAGACTAAGCTAAGCAAAAGTGAACCAGGCCTTTTTACTGTGAAAATGGCACTTTGGGACTGTGAAAGTGACATTTTGGCCCTGTTGTCCCAAACTGCCCCAGCACTTCCCACATTGCTCAAAGTGGCTAGCTTTCATCCCAACACAGTTTATAGGGCCATACGGTACATAGTTTTCAAGTTACAGACTAAGCTAAGCAAAAGTGAACCAGGCCTTTTTACTGTGAAAACGGCACTTTGGGACTGTGAAAGTGACATTTTGGCCCTGTTGTCCCAAACTGCCCCAGCACTTCCCACATTGCTCAAAGTGGCTAGCTTTCATCCCAACACAGTTTATAGGGCCATACGGTACATAGTTTTCAAGTTACAGACTAAGCTAAGCAAAAGTGAACCAGGCCTTTTTACTGTGAAAATGGCACTTTGGGACTGTGAAAGTGACATTTTGGCCCTGTTGTCCAAACTGCCCCAGCACTTCCCACATTGCTCAAAGTGGCTAGCTTTCATCCCAACACAGTTTATAGGGCCATACGGTACATAGTTTTCAAGTTACAGACTAAGCTAAGCAAAAGTGAACCAGGCCTTTTTACTGTGAAAATGGCACTTTGGGACTGTGAAAGTGACATTTTGGCCCGTCATTCCTGTTGTCCCAAACTGCCCCAGCTCTTGCCACAATGCTCAAAGTGGCTAGCTTTCATCCCAACACAGTTTATAGGGCCATACGGTACATAGTTTTCAAGTTACAGACTAAGCTAAGCAAAAGTGAACCAGGCCTTTTTACTGTGAAAATGGCACTTTGGGACTGTGAAAGTGACATTTTGGCCCTGTTGTCCCAAACTGCCCCAGCACTTCCCACATTGCTCAAAGTGGCTAGCTTTCATCCCAACACAGTTTATAGGCCATACGGTACATAGTTTTCAAGTTACAGACTAAGCTAAGCAAAAGTGAACCAGGCCTTTTTACTGTGAAAATGCACTTTGGGACTGTGAAAGTGACATTTTGGCCCTGTGTCCCAAACTGCCCCAGCACTTCCCACATTGCTCAAAGTGGCTAGCTTTCATCCCAACACAGTTTATAGGGCCATACGGTACATAGTTTTCAAGTTACAGACTAAGCTAAGCAAAAGTGAACCAGGCCTTTTTACTGTGAAAATGGCACTTTGGGACTGTGAAAGTGACATTTTGCCGTCCCTGTTGTCCCAAACTGCCCCAGCTCTTGCCACATGCTCAAAGTGGCTAGCTTTCATCCCAACACAGTTTATAGGGCCATACGGTACATAGTTTTCAAGTTACAGACTAAGCTAAGCAAAATGAACCAGTCTTTTTACTGTGAAAATGGCACTTTGGGACTGTGAAAGTGACATTTTGGCCCTGTTGTCCCAACTGCCCCAGCACTTCCCACATTGCTCAAAGTGGCTAGCTTTCATCCCAACACAGTTTATAGGGCCATACGGTACATAGTTTTCAAGTTACAGACTAAGCTAAGCAAAAGTGAACCAGGCCTTTTTACTGTGAAAATGGCACTTTGGGACTGTGAAAGTGACATTTTGCGTCCCTGTTGTCCAAACTGCCCCAGCACTTCCCACATTGCTCAAAGTGGCTAGCTTTCATCCCAACACAGTTTATAGGGCCATACGGTACATAGTTTTCAAGTTACAGACTAAGCTAAGCAAAATGAATCTTTTTTTTTTACTGTGAAAATGGCACTTTGGGACTGTGAAAGTGACATTTTGGCCCTGTTGTCCCAAACTGCCCCAGCACTTCCCACATTGCTCAAAGTGGCTAGCTTTCATCCCAACACAGTTTATAGGGCCATACGTACATAGTTTTCAAGTTACAGACTAAGCTAAGCAAAAGTGAACCAGGCCTTTTTACTGTGAAAATGGCACTTTGGGACTGTGAAAGTGACATTTTGGCCCGTTCTTCCCTGTGTCCCAAACTGCCCCAGCTCTTGCCCACAATGCTCAAAGTGGCTAGCTTTCATCCCAACACAGTTTTATAGGGCCATACGGTACATAGTTTTCAAGTTACAGACTAAGCTAAGCAAAAGTGAACCAGGCTTTTTACTGTGAAAATGGCACTTTGGGACTGTGAAAGTGACATTTTGGCCCTGTTGTCCCAAACTGCCCCAGCACTTCCCACATTGCTCAAAGTGGCTAGCTTTCATCCCAACACAGTTTATAGGGCCATACGGTACATAGTTTTCAAGTTACAGACTAAGCTAAGCAAAAGTGAACCAGGCCTTTTTACTGTGAAAATGGCACTTTGGACTGTGAAAGTGACATTTTGGCCCTGTTGTCCCAAACTGCCCCAGCACTTCCCACATTGCTCAAAGTGGCTAGCTTTCATCCCAACACAGTTTATAGGGCCATACGGTACATAGTTTTCAAGTTACAGACTAAGCTAAGCAAAATGAATCTTTTTTTTTTTACTGTGAAAATGGCACTTTGGGACTGTGAAAGTGACATTTTGGCCCTGTTGTCCCAAACTGCCCCAGCACTTCCACATTGCTCAAAGTGGCTAGCTTTCATCCCAACACAGTTTATAGGGCCATACGGTACATAGTTTTCAAGTTACAGACTAAGCTAAGCAAAAGTGAACCAGCCTTTTTACTGTGAAAATGGCACTTTGGGACTGTGAAAGTGACATTTTGGCCCCGTTCATTCCTGTTGTCCCAAACTGCCCCAGCTCTTGCCACAATGCTCAAAGTGGCTAGCTTTCATCCCAACACAGTTTATAGGGCCATACGGTACATAGTTTTCAAGTTACAGACTAAGCTAAGCAAAAGTGAACCAGGCCTTTTTACTGTGAAAACGGCACTATGGGACTGTGAAAGTGACATTTTGGCCCTGTTGTCCCAAACTGCCCCAGCACTTCCCACATTGCTCAAAGTGGCTAGCTTTCATCCCAACACAGTGTATAGGGCCATACGGTACATAGTTTTCAAGTTACAGACTAAGCTAAGCAAAAGTGAACCAGGCCTTTTTACTGTGAAAACGGCACTTTGGGACTGTGAAAGTGACATTTTGGCCCTGTTGTCCCAAACTGCCCCAGCACTTCCCACATTGCTCAAAGTGGCTAGCTTTCATCCCAACACAGTTTATAGGGCCATACGGTACATAGTTTTCAAGTTACAGACTAAGCTAAGCAAATGAATCTTTTTTTTTTTACTGTGAAAATGGCACTTTGGGACTGTGAAAGTGACATTTTGGCCCTGTTGTCCCAAACTGCCCAGCACTTCCCACATTGCTCAAAGTGGCTAGCTTTCATCCCAACACAGTTTATAGGGCCATACGGTACATAGTTTTCAAGTTACAGACTAAGCTAAGCAAAAGTGAACCAGGCCTTTTTACTGTGAAAACGGCACTTTGGGACTGTGAAAGTGACATTTTGGCCCTGTTGTCCCAAACTGCCCAGCACTTCCCACATTGCTCAAGTGGCCCAACACAGTTTATAGGGCCATACGGTACATAGTTTTCAAGTTACAGACTAAGCTAAGCAAAAGTGAACCAGGCCTTTTTACTGTGAAAATGGCACTTTGGGACTGTGAAAGTGACATTTTGGCCCTGTTGTCCCAAACTGCCCCAGCACTTCCCACATTGCTCAAAGTGGCTAGCTTTCATCCCAACACAGTTTATAGGGCCATACGGTACATAGTTTTCAAGTTACAGACTAAGCTAAGCAAAATGAATCTGTTTTTTTTTACTGTGAAAATGGCACTTTGGGACTGTGAAAGTGACATTTTGGCCCTGTTGTCCCAACTGCCCCAGCACTTCCCACATTGCTCAAAGTGGCTAGCTTTCATCCCAACACAGTTTATAGGGCCATACGGTACATAGTTTTCAAGTTACAGACTAAGCTAAGCAAAGTGAACCAGGCCTTTTTACTGTGAAAATGGCACTTTGGGACTGTGAAAGTGACATTTTGGCCCTGTTGTCCCAAACTGCCCCAGCACTTCCCACATTGCTCAAAGTGGCTAGCTTCATCCCAACACAGTTTATAGGGCCATACGGTACATAGTTTTCAAGTTACAGACTAAGCTAAGCAAAAGTGAACCAGGCCTTTTTACTGTGAAAATGGCACTTTGGGACTGTGAAAGTGACATTTTGGCCCTGTTGTCCCAAACTGCCCCAGCACTTCCCACATTGCTCAAAGTGGCTAGCTTTCATCCCAACACAGTTTATAGGGCCATACGGTACATAGTTTTCAAGTTACAGACTAAGCTAAGCAAAAGTGAACCAGGCCTTTTTACTGTGAAAATGGCACTTTGGGACTGTGAAAGTGACATTTTGGCCCTGTTGTCCCAAACTGCCCCAGCACTTCCCACATTGCTCAAAGTGGCTAGCTTTCATCCCAACACAGTTTATAGGGCCATACGGTACATAGTTTTCAAGTTACAGACTAAGCTAAGCAAAAGTGAACCAGGCCTTTTTACTGTGAAAATGGCACTTTGGGACTGTGAAAGTGACATTTTGGCCTGTTCGTTCCCTGTTGTCCCAAACTGCCCCAGCTCTTGCCACAATGCTCAAAGTGGCTAGCTTTCATCCCAACACAGTTTATAGGGCCATACGGTACATAGTTTTCAAGTTACAGACTAAGCTAAGCAAAAGTGAACCAGGCCTTTTTACTGTGAAAATGGCACTTTGGGACTGTGAAAGTGACATTTTGGCCCTGTTGTCCCAAACTGCCCCAGCACTTCCCACATTGCTCAAAGTGGCTAGCTTTCATCCCAACACAGTTTATAGGGCCATACGGTACATAGTTTTCAAGTTACAGACTAAGCTAAGCAAAAGTGAACCAGGCCTTTTTACTGTGAAAATGGCACTTTGGGACTGTGAAAGTGACATTTTGGCCCTGTTGTCCCAAACTGCCCCAGCACTTCCCACATTGCTCAAAGTGGCTAGCTTTCATCCCAACACAGTTTATAGGGCCATACGGTACATAGTTTTCAAGTTACAGACTAAGCTAAGCAAAAGTGAACCAGGCCTTTTTACTGTGAAAATGGCACTTTGGGACTGTGAAAGTGACATTTTGGCCCTGTTGTCCCAAACTGCCCCAGCACTTCCCACATTGCTCAAAGTGGCTAGCTTTCATCCCAACACAGTTTATAGGGCCATACGGTACATAGTTTTCAAGTTACAGACTAAGCTAAGCAAAATGAATCTGTTTTTTTTACTGTGAAAATGGCACTTTGGGACTGTGAAAGTGACATTTTGGCCCTGTTGTCCCAAACTGCCCCAGCACTTCCCACATTGCTCAAAGTGGCTAGCTTTCATCCCAACACAGTTTATAGGGCCATACGGTACATAGTTTTCAAGTTACAGACTAAGCTAAGCAAAAGTGAACCAGGCCTTTTTACTGTGAAAATGGCACTTTGGGACTGTGAAAGTGACATTTTGGCCCTGTTGTCCCAAACTGCCCCAGCACTTCCCACATTGCTCAAAGTGGCTAGCTTTCATCCCAACACAGTTTATAGGGCCATACGGTACATAGTTTTCAAGTTACAGACTAAGCTAAGCAAAAGTGAACCAGGCCTTTTTACTGTGAAAATGGCACTTTGGGACTGTGAAAGTGACATTTTGGCCCTGTTGTCCCAAACTGCCCAGCACTTCCCACATTGCTCAAAGTGGCTAGCTTTCATCCCAACACAGTTTATAGGGCCATACGGTACATAGTTTTCAAGTTACAGACTAAGCTAAGCAAAAGTGAACCAGGCCTTTTTACTGTGAAAATGGCACTTTGGGACTGTGAAAGTGACATTTTGGCCCTGTTGTCCCAAACTGCCCCAGCACTTCCCACATTGCTCAAAGTGGCTAGCTTTCATCCCAACACAGTTTATAGGGCCATACGGTACATAGTTTTCAAGTTACAGACTAAGCTAAGCAAAAGTGAACCAGGCCTTTTTACTGTGAAAATGGCACTTTGGGACTGTGAAAGTGACATTTGCTGTCCCTGTTGTCCCAAACTGCCCCAGCACTTCCCACATTGCTCAAAGTGGCTAGCTTTCATCCCAACACAGTTTATAGGGCCATACGGTACATAGTTTTCAAGTTACAGACTAAGCTAAGCAAAAGTGAACCAGGCCTTTTTACTGTGAAAATGGCACTTTGGGACTGTGAAAGTGACATTTTGGCCCTGTTGTCCCAAACTGCCCAGCACTTCCCACATTGCTCAAAGTGGCTAGCTTTCATCCCAACACAGTTTATAGGGCCATACGGTACATAGTTTTCAAGTTACAGACTAAGCTAAGCAAAAGTGAACCAGGCCTTTTTACTGTGAAAATGGCACTTTGGGACTGTGAAAGTGACATTTTGGCCCTGTTGTCCCAAACTGCCCCAGCACTTCCCACATTGCTCAAAGTGGCTAGCTTTCATCCCAACACAGTTTATAGGGCCATACGGTACATAGTTTTCAAGTTACAGACTAAGCTAAGCAAAATGAATCTTTTTTTTTTACTGTGAAAACGGCACTTTGGGACTGTGAAAGTGACATTTTGGCCCTGTTGTCCCAAACTGCCCCAGCACTTCCCACATTGCTCAAAGTGGCTAGCTTTCATCCCAACACAGTTTATAGGGCCATACGGTACATAGTTTTCAAGTTACAGACTAAGCTAAGCAAAAGTGAACCTGTCTTTTTACTGTGAAAATGGCACTTTGGGACTGTGAAAGTGACATTTTGGCCCTGTTGTCCCAAACTGCCCCAGCACTTCCACATTGCTCAAAGTGGCTAGCTTTCATCCCAACACAGTTTATAGGGCCATACGGTACATAGTTTTCAAGTTACAGACTAAGCTAAGCAAAAGTGAACCAGGCCTTTTTACTGTGAAAATGGCACTTTGGGACTGTGAAAGTGACATTTTGGCCCTGTTGTCCCAAACTGCCCAGCACTTCCCACATTGCTCAAAGTGGCTAGCTTTCATCCCAACACAGTTTATAGGGCCATACGGTACATAGTTTTCAAGTTACAGACTAAGCTAAGCAAAAGTGAACCAGGCCTTTTTACTGTGAAAATGGCACTTTGGGACTGTGAAAGTGACATTTTGGCCCTGTTCGTTCCCTGTTGTCCAAACTGCCCCAGCTCTTGCCACAATGCTCAAAGTGGCTAGCTTTCATCCAACACAGTTTATAGGGCCATACGGTACATAGTTTTCAAGTTACAGACTAAGCTAAGCAAAAGTGAACCAGGCCTTTTTACTGTGAAAATGGCACTTTGGACTGTGAAAGTGACATTTTGGCCCTGTTGTCCCAAACTGCCCCAGCACTTCCCACATTGCTCAAAGTGGCTAGCTTTCATCCCAACACAGTTTATAGGGCCATACGGTACATAGTTTTCAAGTTACAGACTAAGCTAAGCAAAAGTGAACCAGGCCTTTTTACTGTGAAAATGGCACTTTGGGACTGTGAAAGTGACATTTTGGCCCTGTTGTCCCAAACTGCCCCAGCACTTCCCACACTGCCCCAGCACTTCCCACATTGCTCAAAGTGGCTAGCTTTCATCCCAACACAGTTTATAGGGCCATACGGTACATAGTTTTCAAGTTACAGACTAAGCTAAGCAAAATGAATCTTTTTTTTTTTACTGTGAAAACGGCACTTTGGGACTGTGAAAGTGACATTTTGGCCCTGTTGTCCCAAACTGCCCCAGCACTTCCCACATTGCTCAAAGTGGCTAGCTTTCATCCCAACACAGTTTATAGGGCCATACGGTACATAGTTTTCAAGTTACAGACTAAGCTAAGCAAAAGTGAACCAGGCTTTTTTACTGTGAAAATGGCACTTTGGGACTGTGAAAGTGACATTTTGGCCCTGTTGTCCCAAACTGCCCAGCACTTCCCACATTGCTCAAAGTGGCTAGCTTTCATCCCAACACAGTTTATAGGGCCATACGGTACATAGTTTTCAAGTTACAGACTAAGCTAAGCAAAAGTGAACCAGGCCTTTTTACTGTGAAAATGGCACTTTGGGACTGTGAAAGTGACATTTTGGCCCTGTTGTCCCAAACTGCCCCAGCACTTCCCACATTGCTCAAAGTGGCTAGCTTTCATCCCAACACAGTTTATAGGGCCATACGGTACATAGTTTTCAAGTTACAGACTAAGCTAAGCAAAATGAATCTGTTTTTTTTTACTGTGAAAATGGCACTTTGGGACTGTGAAAGTGACATTTTGGCCCTGTTGTCCCAAACTGCCCCAGCACTTTCCCACATTGCTCAAAGTGGCTAGCTTTCATCCCAACACAGTTTATAGGGCCATACGGTACATAGTTTTCAAGTTACAGACTAAGCTAAGCAAAAGTGAACCAGGCCTTTTTACTGTGAAAATGGCACTTTGGGACTGTGAAAGTGACATTTTGGCCCTGTTGTCCCAAACTGCCCCAGCACTTCCCACATTGCTCAAAGTGGCTAGCTTTCATCCCAACACAGTTTATAGGGCCATACGGTACATAGTTTTCAAGTTACAGACTAAGCTAAGCAAAATGAATCTTTTTTTTTTACTGTGAAAACGGCACTTTGGGACTGTGAAAGTGACATTTTGGCCCTGTTGTCCCAAACTGCCCCAGCACTTCCCACATTGCTCAAAGTGGCTAGCTTTCATCCCAACACAGTTTATAGGGCCATACGGTACATAGTTTTCAAGTTACAGACTAAGCTAAGCAAAAGTGAACCAGGCCTTTTTTACTGTGAAAATGGCACTTTGGGACTGTGAAAGTGACATTTTGGCCCTGTTGTCCCAAACTGCCCCAGCACTTCCCACATTGCTCAAAGTGGCTAGCTTTCATCCCAACACAGTTTATAGGGCCATACGGTACATAGTTTTCAAGTTACAGACTAAGCTAAGCAAAAGTGAACCAGGCCTTTTTACTGTGAAAATGGCACTTTGGGACTGTGAAAGTGACATTTTGGCCCTGTTGTCCCAAACTGCCCCAGCACTTCCCACATTGCTCAAAGTGGCTAGCTTTCATCCCAACACAGTTTATAGGGCCATACGGTACATAGTTTTCAAGTTACAGACTAAGCTAAGCAAAAGTGAACCAGGCCTTTTTACTGTGAAAATGGCACTTTGGGACTGTGAAAGTGACATTTTGGCCCTGTTGTCCCAAACTGCCCCAGCACTTCCCACATTGCTCAAAGTGGCTAGCTTTCATCCAACACAGTTTATAGGGCCATACGGTACATAGTTTTCAAGTTACAGACTAAGCTAAGCAAAAGTGAACCAGGCCTTTTTACTGTGAAAATGGCACTTTGGGACTGTGAAAGTGACATTTTGGCCCTGTTCGTTCCCTGTTGTCCCAAACTGCCCAGCTCTTGCCACAATGCTCAAAGTGGCTAGCTTTCATCCCAACACAGTTTATAGGGCCATACGGTACATAGTTTTCAAGTTACAGACTAAGCTAAGCAAAAGTGAACCAGGCCTTTTTACTGTGAAAATGGCACTTTGGGACTGTGAAAGTGACATTTTGGCCCTGTTGTCCCAAACTGCCCCAGCACTTCCCACATTGCTCAAAGTGGCTAGCTTTCATCCCAACACAGTTTATAGGGCCATACGGTACATAGTTTTCAAGTTACAGACTAAGCTAAGCAAAAGTGAACCAGGCCTTTTTACTGTGAAAATGGCACTTTGGGACTGTGAAAGTGACATTTTGGCCCTGTTGTCCCAAACTGCCCCAGCACTTCCCACATTGCTCAAAGTGGCTAGCTTTCATCCCAACACAGTTTATAGGGCCATAACGGTACATAGTTTTCAAGTTACAGACTAAGCTAAGCAAAATGAATCTTTTTTTTTTTACTGTGAAAACGGCACTTTGGGACTGTGAAAGTGACATTTTGGCCCTGTTGTCCCAAACTGCCCCAGCACTTCCCACATTGCTCAAAGTGGCTAGCTTTCATCCCAACACAGTTTATAGGGCCATACGGTACATAGTTTTCAAGTTACAGACTAAGCTAAGCAAAAGTGAACCAGGCCTTTTTACTGTGAAAATGGCACTTTGGGACTGTGAAAGTGACATTTTGGCCCTGTTGTCCCAAACTGCCCCAGCACTTCCCACATTGCTCAAAGTGGCTAGCTTTCATCCCACACAGTTTATAGGGCCATACGGTACATAGTTTTCAAGTTACAGACTAAGCTAAGCAAAAGTGAACCAGGCCTTTTTACTGTGAAAATGGCACTTTGGGACTGTGAAAGTGACATTTTGGCCCTGTTCGTTCCCTGTTGTCCCAAACTGCCCCAGCTCTTGCCACAATGCTCAAAGTGGCTAGCTTTCATCCCAACACAGTTTATAGGGCCATACGGTACATAGTTTTCAAGTTACAGACTAAGCTAAGCAAAAGTGAACCAGGCCTTTTTACTGTGAAAATGGCACTTTGGGACTGTGAAAGTGACATTTTGGCCCTGTTGTCCCAAACTGCCCCAGCACTTCCCACATTGCTCAAAGTGGCTAGCTTTCATCCCAACACAGTTTATAGGGCCATACGGTACATAGTTTTCAAGTTACAGACTAAGCTAAGCAAAAGTGAACCAGGCCTTTTTACTGTGAAAATGGCACTTTGGGACTGTGAAAGTGACATTTTGGCCCTGTTGTCCCAAACTGCCCCAGCACTTCCCACATTGCTCAAAGTGGCTAGCTTTCATCCCAACACAGTTTATAGGGCCATACGGTACATAGTTTTCAAGTTACAGACAAAGCTAAGCAAAATGAATCTTTTTTTTTTTACTGTGAAAACGGCACTTTGGGACTGTGAAAGTGACATTTTGGCCCTGTTGTCCCAAACTGCCCCAGCACTTCCCACATTGCTCAAAGTGGCTAGCTTTCATCCCAACACAGTTTATAGGCCATACGGTACATAGTTTTCAAGTTACAGACTAAGCTAAGCAAAAGTGAACCAGGCCTTTTTACTGTGAAAATGGCACTTTGGGACTGTGAAAGTGACATTTTGGCCCTGTTGTCCCAAACTGCCCCAGCACTTCCCACATTGCTCAAAGTGGCTAGCTTTCATCCCAACACAGTTTATAGGGCCATACGGTACATAGTTTTCAAGTTACAGACTAAGCTAGCAAAAGTGAACCAGGCCTTTTTACTGTGAAAATGGCACTTTGGGACTGTGAAAGTGACATTTTGGCCCTGTCGTTCCCTGTTGTCCCAAACTGCCCCAGCTCTTGCCACAATGCTCAAAGTGCTAGCTTTCATCCAACACAGTTTATAGGGCCATACGGTACATAGTTTTCAAGTTACAGACTAAGCTAAGCAAAAGTGAACCAGGCCTTTTTACTGTGAAAATGGCACTTTGGGACTGTGAAAGTGACATTTGGCCCTGTTGTCCCAAACTGCCCCAGCACTTCCCACATTGCTCAAAGTGGCTAGCTTTCATCCCAACACAGTTTATAGGGCCATACGGTACATAGTTTTCAAGTTACAGACTAAGCTAAGCAAAAGTGAACCAGGCCTTTTTACTGTGAAAATGGCACTTTGGGACTGTGAAAGTGACATTTTGGCCCTGTTGTCCCAAACTGCCCCAGCACTTCCCACATTGCTCAAAGTGGCTAGCTTTCATCCCAACACAGTTTATAGGGCCATACGGTACATAGTTTTCAAGTTACAGACAAAGCTAAGCAAAATGAATCTTTCTTTTTTACTGTGAAAACGGCACTTTGGGACTGTGAAAGTGACATTTTGGCCCTGTTGTCCCAAACTGCCCCAGCACTTCCCACATTGCTCAAAGTGGCTAGCTTTCATCCCAACACAGTTTATAGGGCCATACGGTACATAGTTTTCAAGTTACAGACTAAGCTAAGCAAAAGTGAATCAGTCTTTTTTACTGTGAAAATGGCACTTTGGGACTGTGAAAGTGACATTTTGGCCCTGTTGTCCCAAACTGCCCCAGCACTTCCCACATTGCTCAAAGTGGCTAGCTTTCATCCCAACACAGTTTATAGGGCCATACGGTACATAGTTTTCAAGTTACAGACTAAGCTAAGCAAAAGTGAACAGGCCTTTTTACTGTGAAAATGGCACTTTGGGACTGTGAAAGTGACATTTTGGCCCTGTTGTCCCAAACTGCCCCAGCACTTCCCACATTGCTCAAAGTGGCTAGCTTTCATCCCAACACAGTTTATAGGGCCATACGGTACATAGTTTTCAAGTTACAGACTAAGCTAAGCAAAATGAATCTGTTTTTTTTACTGTGAAAATGGCACTTTGGGACTGTGAAAGTGACATTTTGGCCCTGTTGTCCCAAACTGCCCCAGCACTTCCCACATTGCTCAAAGTGGCTAGCTTTCATCCCAACACAGTTTATAGGGCCATACGGTACATAGTTTTCAAGTTACAGACTAAGCTAAGCAAAAGTGAACCAGGCCTTTTTACTGTGAAAATGGCACTTTGGGACTGTGAAAGTGACATTTTGGCCCTGTTGTCCCAAACTGCCCCAGCACTTCCCACATTGCTCAAAGTGGCTAGCTTTCATCCCAACACAGTTTATAGGGCCATACGGTACATAGTTTTCAAGTTACAGACTAAGCTAAGCAAAAGTGAACCAGGCCTTTTTACTGTGAAAATGGCACTTTGGGACTGTGAAAGTGACATTTTGGCCCTGTTGTCCCAAACTGCCCCAGCACTTCCCACATTGCTCAAAGTGGCTAGCTTTCATCCCAACACAGTTTATAGGGCCATACGGTACATAGTTTTCAAGTTACAGACTAGCTAAGCAAAATGAATCTTTTTTTTTTACTGTGAAAACGGCACTTTGGGACTGTGAAAGTGACATTTTGGCCCTGTTGTCCCAAACTGCCCCAGCACTTCCCACATTGCTCAAAGTGGCTAGCTTTCATCCCAACACAGTTTATAGGGCCATACGGTACATAGTTTTCAAGTTACAGACTAAGCTAAGCAAAAGTGAACCAGGCCTTTTTACTGTGAAAATGGCACTTTGGGACTGTGAAAGTGACATTTTGGCCCTGTTGTCCCAAACTGCCCCAGCACTTCCCACATTGCTCAAAGTGGCTAGCTTTCATCCCAACACAGTTTATAGGGCCATACGGTACATAGTTTTCAAGTTACAGACTAAGCTAAGCAAAAGTGAACCAGGCCTTTTTACTGTGAAAATGGCACTTTGGGACTGTGAAAGTGACATTTTGGCCCTGTTGTCCCAAACTGCCCCAGCACTTCCCACATTGCTCAAGTGGCTAGCTTTCATCCCAACACAGTTTAATAGGGCCATACGGTACATAGTTTTCAAGTTACAGACTAAGCTAAGCAAAAGTGAACCAGGCCTTTTTACTGTGAAAATGGCACTTTGGGACTGTGAAAGTGACATTTTGGCCCTGTTCGTTCCCTGTTGTCCCAAACTGCCCCAGCTCTTGCCACAATGCTCAAAGTGGCTAGCTTTCATCCCAACACAGTTTATAGGGCCATACGGTACATAGTTTTCAAGTTACAGACTAAGCTAAGCAAAAGTGAACCAGGCCTTTTTACTGTGAAAATGGCACTTTGGGACTGTGAAAGTGACATTTTGGCCCTGTTCGTTCCCTGTTGTCCCAAACTGCCCCAGCTCTTCCACAATGCTCAAAGTGGCTAGCTTTCATCCCAACACAGTTTATAGGGCCATACGGTACATAGTTTTCAAGTTACAGACTAAGCTAAGCAAAAGTGAACCAGGCCTTTTTACTGTGAAAATGGCACTTTGGGACTGTGAAAGTGACATTTTGGCCCTGTTGTCCCAAACTGCCCCAGCACTTCCCACTCTGCTCAAAGTGGCTAGCTTTCATCCCAACACAGTTTATAGGGCCATACGGTACATAGTTTTCAAGTTACAGACTAAGCTAAGCAAAAGTGAACCAGGCCTTTTTACTGTGAAAATGGCACTTTGGGACTGTGAAAGTGACATTTTGGCCCTGTTGTCCCAAACTGCCCCAGCACTTCCCACATTGCTCAAAGTGGCTAGCTTTCATCCCAACACAGTTTATAGGGCCATACGGTACATAGTTTTCAAGTTACAGACTAAGCTAAGCAAAAGTGAACCAGGCCTTTTTACTGTGAAAATGGCACTTTGGGACTGTGAAAGTGACATTTTGGCCCTGTTGTCCCAAACTGCCCCAGCACTTCCCACATTGCTCAAAGTGGCTAGCTTTCATCCCAACACAGTTTATAGGGCCATACGGTACATAGTTTTCAAGTTACAGACTAAGCTAAGCAAAAGTGAATCTTTTTTTTTTACTGTGAAAACGGCACTTTGGGACTGTGAAAGTGACATTTTGGCCCTGTTGTCCCAAACTGCCCCAGCACTTCCCACATTGCTCAAAGTGGCTAGCTTTCATCCAACACAGTTTATAGGGCCATACGGTACATAGTTTTCAAGTTACAGACTAAGCTAAGCAAAAGTGAACCAGGCCTTTTTACTGTGAAAATGGCACTTTGGGACTGTGAAAGTGACATTTTGGCCCTGTTGTCCCAAACTGCCCCAGCACTTCCCACATTGCTCAAAGTGGCTAGCTTTCATCCCAACACAGTTTATAGGGCCATACGGTACATAGTTTTCAAGTTACAGACTAAGCTAAGCAAAAGTGAACCAGGCCTTTTTACTGTGAAAATGGCACTTTGGGACTGTGAAAGTGACATTTTGGCCCTGTTGTCCCAAACTGCCCCAGCACTTCCCACATTGCTCAAAGTGGCTAGCTTTCATCCCAACACAGTTTATAGGGCCATACGGTACATAGTTTTCAAGTTACAGACTAAGCTAAGCAAAAGTGAACCAGGCCTTTTTACTGTGAAAATGGCACTTTGGGACTGTGAAAGTGACATTTTGGCCCCTGTTGTCCCAAACTGCCCCAGCACTTCCCACATTGCTCAAAGTGGCTAGCTTTCATCCCAACACAGTTTATAGGGCCATACGGTACATAGTTTTCAAGTTACAGACTAAGCTAAGCAAAGTGAACCAGGCCTTTTTACTGTGAAAATGGCACTTTGGGACTGTGAAAGTGACATTTTGGCCCTGTTGTCCCAAACTGCCCCAGCACTTCCCACATTGCTCAAAGTGGCTAGCTTTCATCCCAACACAGTTTATAGGGCCATAACGGTACATAGTTTTCAAGTTACAGACTAAGCTAAGCAAAAGTGAACCAGGCCTTTTTACTGTGAAAATGGCACTTTGGGACTGTGAAAGTGACATTTGGCCCTGTTCGTTCCCTGTTGTCCCAAACTGCCCCAGCTCTTCCCACATTGCTCAAAGTGGCTAGCTTTCATCCCAACACAGTTTATAGGGCCATACGGTACATAGTTTTTCAAGTTACAGACTAAGCTAAGCAAAAGTGAACCAGGCCTTTTTTACTGTGAAATGGCACTTTGGGACTGTGAAAGTGACATTTTGGCCCTGTTGTCCCAAACTGCCCCAGCACTTCCCACATTGCTCAAAGTGGCTAGCTTTCATCCCAACACAGTTTATAGGGCCATACGGTACATAGTTTTCAAGTTACAGACTAAGCTAAGCAAAAGTGAACCAGGCCTTTTTACTGTGAAAATGGCACTTTGGGACTGTGAAAGTGACATTTTGGCCCTGTTGTCCCAAACTGCCCCAGCACTTCCCACATTGCTCAAAGTGGCTAGCTTTCATCCCAACACAGTTTATAGGGCCATACGGTACATAGTTTTCAAGTTACAGACAAGCTAAGCAAAATGAACCTTTGTTTTTTTACTGTGAAAACGGCACTTTGGACTGTGAAAGTGACATTTTGGCCCTGTTGTCCCAAACTGCCCCAGCACTTCCCACATTGCCTCAAAGTGCTAGCTTTCATCCCAACACAGTTTATAGGGCCATACGGTACATAGTTTTCAAGTTACAGACTAAGCTAAGCAAAAGTGAACCAGGCCTTTTTACTGTGAAAATGGCACTTTGGGACTGTGAAAGTGACAATTTTGGCCCTGTTGTCCCAAACTGCCCCAGCACTTCCCACATTGCTCAAAGTGGCTAGCTTTCATCCAACACAGTTTATAGGGCCATACGGTACATAGTTTTCAAGTTACAGACTAAGCTAAGCAAAAGTGAACCAGGCCTTTTTACTGTGAAAATGGCACTTTGGGACTGTGAAAGTGACATTTTGGCCCTGTTCGTTCCCTGTTGTCCCAAACTGCCCCAGCTCTTGCCCACAATGC
>NW_027665478.1:0-40433 GCF_963924005.1 Protomyctophum bolini | reverse complement strand
GCCATACGGTACATAGTTTTCAAGTTACAGACTAAGCTAAGCAAAAGTGAACCAGGCCTTTTTACTGTGAAAATGGCACTTTGGGACTGTGAAAGTGACATTTTGGCCCTGTTCGTTCCCTGTTGTCCCAAACTGCCCCAGCTCTTGCCACAATGCTCAAAGTGGCTAGCTTTCATCCCAACACAGTTTATAGGGCCATACGGTACATAGTTTTCAAGTTACAGACTAAGCTAAGCAAAAGTGAACCAGGCCTTTTTACTGTGAAAATGGCACTTTGGGACTGTGAAAGTGACATTTTGGCCCTGTTGTCCCAAACTGCCCCAGCACTTCCCACATTGCTCAAAGTGGCTAGCTTTCATCCCAACACAGTTTATAGGGCCATACGGTACATAGTTTTCAAGTTACAGACTAAGCTAAGCAAAAGTGAACCAGGCCTTTTTACTGTGAAAATGGCACTTTGGGACTGTGAAAGTGACATTTTGGCCCTGTTGTCCCAAACTGCCCCAGCACTTCCCACATTGCTCAAAGTGGCTAGCTTTCATCCCAACACAGTTTATAGGGCCATACGGTACATAGTTTTCAAGTTACAGACAAAGCTAAGCAAAAGTGAATCTGTTTTTTTTACTGTGAAAACGGCACTTTGGGACTGTGAAAGTGACATTTTGGCCCTGTTGTCCCAAACTGCCCCAGCACTTCCCACATTGCTCAAAGTGGCTAGCTTTCATCCCAACACAGTTTATAGGGCCATACGGTACATAGTTTTCAAGTTACAGACTAAGCTAAGCAAAATGAATCTGTTTTTTTTTACTGTGAAAATGGCACTTTGGGACTGTGAAAGTGACATTTTGGCCCTGTTGTCCCAAACTGCCCCAGCACTTCCCACATTGCTCAAAGTGGCTAGCTTTCATCCCAACACAGTTTATAGGGCCATACGGTACATAGTTTTCAAGTTACAGACTAAGCTAAGCAAAAGTGAACCAGGCCTTTTTTACTGTGAAAATGGCACTTTGGGACTGTGAAAGTGACATTTTGGCCCTGTTGTCCCAAACTGCCCCAGCACTTCCCACATTGCTCAAAGTGGCTAGCTTTCATCCCAACACAGTTTATAGGGCCATACGGTACATAGTTTTCAAGTTACAGACTAAGCTAAGCAAAATGAATCTGTTTTTTTTTACTGTGAAAATGGCACTTTGGGACTGTGAAAGTGACATTTTGGCCCTGTTGTCCCAAACTGCCCCAGCACTTCCCACATTGCTCAAAGTGGCTAGCTTTCATCCCAACACAGTTTATAGGGCCATACGGTACATAGTTTTCAAGTTACAGACTAAGCTAAGCAAAAGTGAACCAGGCCTTTTTACTGTGAAAATGGCACTTTGGGACTGTGAAAGTGACATTTTGGCCCTGTTGTCCCAAACTGCCCCAGCACTTCCCACATTGCTCAAAGTGGCTAGCTTTCATCCCAACACAGTTTATAGGGCCATACGGTACATAGTTTTCAAGTTACAGACTAAGCTAAGCAAAAGTGAACCAGGCCTTTTTACTGTGAAAATGGCACTTTGGGACTGTGAAAGTGACATTTTGGCCCTGTTGTCCCAAACTGCCCCAGCACTTCCCACATTGCTCAAAGTGGCTAGCTTTCATCCCAACACAGTTTATAGGGCCATACGGTACATAGTTTTCAAGTTACAGACTAAGCTAAGCAAAAGTGAACCAGGCCTTTTTACTGTGAAAATGGCACTTTGGGACTGTGAAAGTGACATTTTGGCCCTGTTCGTTCCCTGTTGTCCCAAACTGCCCCAGCTCTTGCCACAATGCTCAAAGTGGCTAGCTTTCATCCCAACACAGTTTATAGGGCCATACGGTACATAGTTTTCAAGTTACAGACTAAGCTAAGCAAAAGTGAACCAGGCCTTTTTACTGTGAAAATGGCACTTTGGGACTGTGAAAGTGACATTTTGGCCCTGTTGTCCCAAACTGCCCCAGCACTTCCCACATTGCTCAAAGTGGCTAGCTTTCATCCCAACACAGTTTATAGGGCCATACGGTACATAGTTTTCAAGTTACAGACTAAGCTAAGCAAAAGTGAACCAGGCCTTTTTACTGTGAAAATGGCACTTTGGGACTGTGAAAGTGACATTTTGGCCCTGTTGTCCCAAACTGCCCCAGCACTTCCCACATTGCTCAAAGTGGCTAGCTTTCATCCCAACACAGTTTATAGGGCCATACGGTACATAGTTTTCAAGTTACAGACAAAGCTAAGCAAAATGAATCTTTTTTTTTTTACTGTGAAAACGGCACTTTGGGACTGTGAAAGTGACATTTTGGCCCTGTTGTCCCAAACTGCCCCAGCACTTCCCACATTGCTCAAAGTGGCTAGCTTTCATCCCAACACAGTTTATAGGGCCATACGGTACATAGTTTTCAAGTTACAGACTAAGCTAAGCAAAATGAATCTGTTTTTTTTTACTGTGAAAATGGCACTTTGGGACTGTGAAAGTGACATTTTGGCCCTGTTGTCCCAAACTGCCCCAGCACTTCCCACATTGCTCAAAGTGGCTAGCTTTCATCCCAACACAGTTTATAGGGCCATACGGTACATAGTTTTCAAGTTACAGACTAAGCTAAGCAAAAGTGAACCAGGCCTTTTTACTGTGAAAATGGCACTTTGGGACTGTGAAAGTGACATTTTGGCCCTGTTGTCCCAAACTGCCCCAGCACTTCCCACATTGCTCAAAGTGGCTAGCTTTCATCCCAACACAGTTTATAGGGCCATACGGTACATAGTTTTCAAGTTACAGACTAAGCTAAGCAAAATGAATCTGTTTTTTTTTTACTGTGAAAATGGCACTTTGGGACTGTGAAAGTGACATTTTGGCCCTGTTGTCCCAAACTGCCCCAGCACTTCCCACATTGCTCAAAGTGGCTAGCTTTCATCCCAACACAGTTTATAGGGCCATACGGTACATAGTTTTCAAGTTACAGACTAAGCTAAGCAAAAGTGAACCAGGCCTTTTTACTGTGAAAATGGCACTTTGGGACTGTGAAAGTGACATTTTGGCCCTGTTGTCCCAAACTGCCCCAGCACTTCCCACATTGCTCAAAGTGGCTAGCTTTCATCCCAACACAGTTTATAGGGCCATACGGTACATAGTTTTCAAGTTACAGACTAAGCTAAGCAAAAGTGAACCAGGCCTTTTTACTGTGAAAATGGCACTTTGGGACTGTGAAAGTGACATTTTGGCCCTGTTGTCCCAAACTGCCCCAGCACTTCCCACATTGCTCAAAGTGGCTAGCTTTCATCCCAACACAGTTTATAGGGCCATACGGTACATAGTTTTCAAGTTACAGACTAAGCTAAGCAAAAGTGAACCAGGCCTTTTTACTGTGAAAACGGCACTTTGGGACTGTGAAAGTGACATTTTGGCCCTGTTGTCCCAAACTGCCCCAGCACTTCCCACATTGCTCAAAGTGGCTAGCTTTCATCCCAACACAGTTTATAGGGCCATACGGTACATAGTTTTCAAGTTACAGACTAAGCTAAGCAAAAGTGAACCAGGCCTTTTTACTGTGAAAATGGCACTTTGGGACTGTGAAAGTGACATTTTGGCCCTGTTCGTTCCCTGTTGTCCCAAACTGCCCCAGCTCTTGCCACAATGCTCAAAGTGGCTAGCTTTCATCCCAACACAGTTTATAGGGCCATACGGTACATAGTTTTCAAGTTACAGACTAAGCTAAGCAAAAGTGAACCAGGCCTTTTTACTGTGAAAATGGCACTTTGGGACTGTGAAAGTGACATTTTGGCCCTGTTGTCCCAAACTGCCCCAGCACTTCCCACACTGCTCAAAGTGGCTAGCTTTCATCCCAACACAGTTTATAGGGCCATACGGTACATAGTTTTCAAGTTACAGACTAAGCTAAGCAAAAGTGAACCAGGCCTTTTTACTGTGAAAATGGCACTTTGGGACTGTGAAAGTGACATTTTGGCCCTGTTGTCCCAAACTGCCCCAGCACTTTCCACATTGCTCAAAGTGGCTAGCTTTCATCCCAACACAGTTTATAGGGCCATACGGTACATAGTTTTCAAGTTACAGACTAAGCTAAGCAAAAGTGAACCAGGCCTTTTTACTGTGAAAATGGCACTTTGGGACTGTGAAAGTGACATTTTGGCCCTGTTCGTTCCCTGTTGTCCCAAACTGCCCCAGCTCTTGCCACAATGCTCAAAGTGGCTAGCTTTCATCCCAACACAGTTTATAGGGCCATACGGTACATAGTTTTCAAGTTACAGACTAAGCTAAGCAAAAGTGAACCAGGCCTTTTTACTGTGAAAATGGCACTTTGGGACTGTGAAAGTGACATTTTGGCCCTGTTGTCCCAAACTGCCCCAGCACTTCCCACATTGCTCAAAGTGGCTAGCTTTCATCCCAACACAGTTTATAGGGCCATACGGTACATAGTTTTCAAGTTACAGACTAAGCTAAGCAAAAGTGAACCAGGCCTTTTTACTGTGAAAATGGCACTTTGGGACTGTGAAAGTGACATTTTGGCCCTGTTGTCCCAAACTGCCCCAGCACTTCCCACATTGCTCAAAGTGGCTAGCTTTCATCCCAACACAGTTTATAGGGCCATACGGTACATAGTTTTCAAGTTACAGACAAAGCTAAGCAAAATGAATCTTTTTTTTTTTACTGTGAAAACGGCACTTTGGGACTGTGAAAGTGACATTTTGGCCCTGTTGTCCCAAACTGCCCCAGCACTTCCCACATTGCTCAAAGTGGCTAGCTTTCATCCCAACACAGTTTATAGGGCCATACGGTACATAGTTTTCAAGTTACAGACTAAGCTAAGCAAAATGAATCTGTTTTTTTTTACTGTGAAAATGGCACTTTGGGACTGTGAAAGTGACATTTTGGCCCTGTTGTCCCAAACTGCCCCAGCACTTCCCACATTGCTCAAAGTGGCTAGCTTTCATCCCAACACAGTTTATAGGGCCATACGGTACATAGTTTTCAAGTTACAGACTAAGCTAAGCAAAAGTGAACCAGGCCTTTTTACTGTGAAAATGGCACTTTGGGACTGTGAAAGTGACATTTTGGCCCTGTTGTCCCAAACTGCCCCAGCACTTCCCACATTGCTCAAAGTGGCTAGCTTTCATCCCAACACAGTTTATAGGGCCATACGGTACATAGTTTTCAAGTTACAGACTAAGCTAAGCAAAATGAATCTGTTTTTTTTTTACTGTGAAAATGGCACTTTGGGACTGTGAAAGTGACATTTTGGCCCTGTTGTCCCAAACTGCCCCAGCACTTCCCACATTGCTCAAAGTGGCTAGCTTTCATCCCAACACAGTTTATAGGGCCATACGGTACATAGTTTTCAAGTTACAGACTAAGCTAAGCAAAAGTGAACCAGGCCTTTTTACTGTGAAAATGGCACTTTGGGACTGTGAAAGTGACATTTTGGCCCTGTTGTCCCAAACTGCCCCAGCACTTCCCACATTGCTCAAAGTGGCTAGCTTTCATCCCAACACAGTTTATAGGGCCATACGGTACATAGTTTTCAAGTTACAGACTAAGCTAAGCAAAAGTGAACCAGGCCTTTTTACTGTGAAAATGGCACTTTGGGACTGTGAAAGTGACATTTTGGCCCTGTTCGTTCCCTGTTGTCCCAAACTGCCCCAGCTCTTGCCACAATGCTCAAAGTGGCTAGCTTTCATCCCAACACAGTTTATAGGGCCATACGGTACATAGTTTTCAAGTTACAGACTAAGCTAAGCAAAAGTGAACCAGGCCTTTTTACTGTGAAAATGGCACTTTGGGACTGTGAAAGTGACATTTTGGCCCTGTTGTCCCAAACTGCCCCAGCACTTCCCACACTGCTCAAAGTGGCTAGCTTTCATCCCAACACAGTTTATAGGGCCATACGGTACATAGTTTTCAAGTTACAGACTAAGCTAAGCAAAAGTGAACCAGGCCTTTTTACTGTGAAAATGGCACTTTGGGACTGTGAAAGTGACATTTTGGCCCTGTTGTCCCAAACTGCCCCAGCACTTCCCACATTGCTCAAAGTGGCTAGCTTTCATCCCAACACAGTTTATAGGGCCATACGGTACATAGTTTTCAAGTTACAGACTAAGCTAAGCAAAAGTGAACCAGGCCTTTTTACTGTGAAAATGGCACTTTGGGACTGTGAAAGTGACATTTTGGCCCTGTTGTCCCAAACTGCCCCAGCACTTCCCACATTGCTCAAAGTGGCTAGCTTTCATCCCAACACAGTTTATAGGGCCATACGGTACATAGTTTTCAAGTTACAGACTAAGCTAAGCAAAATGAATCTTTTTTTTTTTACTGTGAAAACGGCACTTTGGGACTGTGAAAGTGACATTTTGGCCCTGTTGTCCCAAACTGCCCCAGCACTTCCCACATTGCTCAAAGTGGCTAGCTTTCATCCCAACACAGTTTATAGGGCCATACGGTACATAGTTTTCAAGTTACAGACTAAGCTAAGCAAAAGTGAACCAGGCCTTTTTACTGTGAAAATGGCACTTTGGGACTGTGAAAGTGACATTTTGGCCCTGTTGTCCCAAACTGCCCCAGCACTTCCCACATTGCTCAAAGTGGCTAGCTTTCATCCCAACACAGTTTATAGGGCCATACGGTACATAGTTTTCAAGTTACAGACTAAGCTAAGCAAAAGTGAACCAGGCCTTTTTACTGTGAAAATGGCACTTTGGGACTGTGAAAGTGACATTTTGGCCCTGTTGTCCCAAACTGCCCCAGCACTTCCCACATTGCTCAAAGTGGCTAGCTTTCATCCCAACACAGTTTATAGGGCCATACGGTACATAGTTTTCAAGTTACAGACTAAGCTAAGCAAAAGTGAACCAGGCCTTTTTACTGTGAAAATGGCACTTTGGGACTGTGAAAGTGACATTTTGGCCCTGTTCGTTCCCTGTTGTCCCAAACTGCCCCAGCTCTTGCCACAATGCTCAAAGTGGCTAGCTTTCATCCCAACACAGTTTATAGGGCCATACGGTACATAGTTTTCAAGTTACAGACTAAGCTAAGCAAAAGTGAACCAGGCCTTTTTACTGTGAAAATGGCACTTTGGGACTGTGAAAGTGACATTTTGGCCCTGTTGTCCCAAACTGCCCCAGCACTTCCCACACTGCTCAAAGTGGCTAGCTTTCATCCCAACACAGTTTATAGGGCCATACGGTACATAGTTTTCAAGTTACAGACTAAGCTAAGCAAAAGTGAACCAGGCCTTTTTACTGTGAAAATGGCACTTTGGGACTGTGAAAGTGACATTTTGGCCCTGTTGTCCCAAACTGCCCCAGCACTTCCCACATTGCTCAAAGTGGCTAGCTTTCATCCCAACACAGTTTATAGGGCCATACGGTACATAGTTTTCAAGTTACAGACTAAGCTAAGCAAAAGTGAACCAGGCCTTTTTACTGTGAAAATGGCACTTTGGGACTGTGAAAGTGACATTTTGGCCCTGTTGTCCCAAACTGCCCCAGCACTTCCCACATTGCTCAAAGTGGCTAGCTTTCATCCCAACACAGTTTATAGGGCCATACGGTACATAGTTTTCAAGTTACAGACTAAGCTAAGCAAAAGTGAACCAGGCCTTTTTACTGTGAAAATGGCACTTTGGGACTGTGAAAGTGACATTTTGGCCCTGTTGTCCCAAACTGCCCCAGCACTTCCCACATTGCTCAAAGTGGCTAGCTTTCATCCCAACACAGTTTATAGGGCCATACGGTACATAGTTTTCAAGTTACAGACTAAGCTAAGCAAAATGAATCTTTTTTTTTTTACTGTGAAAACGGCACTTTGGGACTGTGAAAGTGACATTTTGGCGCTGTTGTCCCAAACTGCCCCAGCACTTCCCACATTGCTCAAAGTGGCTAGCTTTCATCCCAACACAGTTTATAGGGCCATACGGTACATAGTTTTCAAGTTACAGACTAAGCTAAGCAAAAGTGAACCAGGCCTTTTTACTGTGAAAATGGCACTTTGGGACTGTGAAAGTGACATTTTGGCCCTGTTGTCCCAAACTGCCCCAGCACTTCCCACATTGCTCAAAGTGGCTAGCTTTCATCCCAACACAGTTTATAGGGCCATACGGTACATAGTTTTCAAGTTACAGACTAAGCTAAGCAAAATGAATCTTTTTTTTTTTACTGTGAAAACGGCACTTTGGGACTGTGAAAGTGACATTTTGGCCCTGTTGTCCCAAACTGCCCCAGCACTTCCCACATTGCTCAAAGTGTCTAGCTTTCATCCCAACACAGTTTATAGGGCCATACGGTACATAGTTTTCAAGTTACAGACTAAGCTAAGCAAAAGTGAACCAGGCCTTTTTACTGTGAAAATGGCACTTTGGGACTGTGAAAGTGACATTTTGGCCCTGTTCGTTCCCTGTTGTCCCAAACTGCCCCAGCTCTTGCCACAATGCTCAAAGTGGCTAGCTTTCATCCCAACACAGTTTATAGGGCCATACGGTACATAGTTTTCAAGTTACAGACTAAGCTAAGCAAAAGTGAACCAGGCCTTTTTACTGTGAAAATGGCACTTTGGGACTGTGAAAGTGACATTTTGGCCCTGTTGTCCCAAACTGCCCCAGCACTTCCCACACTGCTCAAAGTGGCTAGCTTTCATCCCAACACAGTTTATAGGGCCATACGGTACATAGTTTTCAAGTTACAGACTAAGCTAAGCAAAAGTGAACCAGGCCTTTTTACTGTGAAAATGGCACTTTGGGACTGTGAAAGTGACATTTTGGCCCTGTTGTCCCAAACTGCCCCAGCACTTTCCACATTGCTCAAAGTGGCTAGCTTTCATCCCAACACAGTTTATAGGGCCATACGGTACATAGTTTTCAAGTTACAGACTAAGCTAAGCAAAAGTGAACCAGGCCTTTTTACTGTGAAAATGGCACTTTGGGACTGTGAAAGTGACATTTTGGCCCTGTTCGTTCCCTGTTGTCCCAAACTGCCCCAGCTCTTGCCACAATGCTCAAAGTGGCTAGCTTTCATCCCAACACAGTTTATAGGGCCATACGGTACATAGTTTTCAAGTTACAGACTAAGCTAAGCAAAAGTGAACCAGGCCTTTTTACTGTGAAAATGGCACTTTGGGACTGTGAAAGTGACATTTTGGCCCTGTTGTCCCAAACTGCCCCAGCACTTCCCACATTGCTCAAAGTGGCTAGCTTTCATCCCAACACAGTTTATAGGGCCATACGGTACATAGTTTTCAAGTTACAGACTAAGCTAAGCAAAAGTGAACCAGGCCTTTTTACTGTGAAAATGGCACTTTGGGACTGTGAAAGTGACATTTTGGCCCTGTTGTCCCAAACTGCCCCAGCACTTCCCACATTGCTCAAAGTGGCTAGCTTTCATCCCAACACAGTTTATAGGGCCATACGGTACATAGTTTTCAAGTTACAGACAAAGCTAAGCAAAATGAATCTTTTTTTTTTTACTGTGAAAACGGCACTTTGGGACTGTGAAAGTGACATTTTGGCCCTGTTGTCCCAAACTGCCCCAGCACTTCCCACATTGCTCAAAGTGGCTAGCTTTCATCCCAACACAGTTTATAGGGCCATACGGTACATAGTTTTCAAGTTACAGACTAAGCTAAGCAAAATTAATCTGTTTTTTTTTACTGTGAAAATGGCACTTTGGGACTGTGAAAGTGACATTTTGGCCCTGTTGTCCCAAACTGCCCCAGCACTTCCCACATTGCTCAAAGTGGCTAGCTTTCATCCCAACACAGTTTATAGGGCCATACGGTACATAGTTTTCAAGTTACAGACTAAGCTAAGCAAAAGTGAACCAGGCCTTTTTACTGTGAAAATGGCACTTTGGGACTGTGAAAGTGACATTTTGGCCCTGTTGTCCCAAACTGCCCCAGCACTTCCCACATTGCTCAAAGTGGCTAGCTTTCATCCCAACACAGTTTATAGGGCCATACGGTACATAGTTTTCAAGTTACAGACTAAGCTAAGCAAAATGAATCTGTTTTTTTTTTACTGTGAAAATGGCACTTTGGGACTGTGAAAGTGACATTTTGGCCCTGTTGTCCCAAACTGCCCCAGCACTTCCCACATTGCTCAAAGTGGCTAGCTTTCATCCCAACACAGTTTATAGGGCCATACGGTACATAGTTTTCAAGTTACAGACTAAGCTAAGCAAAAGTGAACCAGGCCTTTTTACTGTGAAAATGGCACTTTGGGACTGTGAAAGTGACATTTTGGCCCTGTTGTCCCAAACTGCCCCAGCACTTCCCACATTGCTCAAAGTGGCTAGCTTTCATCCCAACACAGTTTATAGGGCCATACGGTACATAGTTTTCAAGTTACAGACTAAGCTAAGCAAAAGTGAACCAGGCCTTTTTACTGTGAAAATGGCACTTTGGGACTGTGAAAGTGACATTTTGGCCCTGTTGTCCCAAACTGCCCCAGCACTTCCCACATTGCTCAAAGTGGCTAGCTTTCATCCCAACACAGTTTATAGGGCCATACGGTACATAGTTTTCAAGTTACAGACTAAGCTAAGCAAAATGAATCTTTTTTTTTTTACTGTGAAAACGGCACTTTGGGACTGTGAAAGTGACATTTTGGCCCTGTTGTCCCAAACTGCCCCAGCACTTCCCACATTGCTCAAAGTGGCTAGCTTTCATCCCAACACAGTTTATAGGGCCATACGGTACATAGTTTTCAAGTTACAGACTAAGCTAAGCAAAAGTGAACCAGGCCTTTTTACTGTGAAAATGGCACTTTGGGACTGTGAAAGTGACATTTTGGCCCTGTTGTCCCAAACTGCCCCAGCACTTCCCACATTGCTCAAAGTGGCTAGCTTTCATCCCAACACAGTTTATAGGGCCATACGGTACATAGTTTTCAAGTTACAGACTAAGCTAAGCAAAAGTGAACCAGGCCTTTTTACTGTGAAAATGGCACTTTGGGACTGTGAAAGTGACATTTTGGCCCTGTTGTCCCAAACTGCCCCAGCACTTCCCACATTGCTCAAAGTGGCTAGCTTTCATCCCAACACAGTTTATAGGGCCATACGGTACATAGTTTTCAAGTTACAGACTAAGCTAAGCAAAATGAATCTTTTTTTTTTTACTGTGAAAACGGCACTTTGGGACTGTGAAAGTGACATTTTGGCCCTGTTGTCCCAAACTGCCCCAGCACTTCCCACATTGCTCAAAGTGGCTAGCTTTCATCCCAACACAGTTTATAGGGCCATACGGTACATAGTTTTCAAGTTACAGACTAAGCTAAGCAAAAGTGAACCAGGCCTTTTTACTGTGAAAATGGCACTTTGGGACTGTGAAAGTGACATTTTGGCCCTGTTGTCCCAAACTGCCCCAGCACTTCCCACATTGCTCAAAGTGGCTAGCTTTCATCCCAACACAGTTTATAGGGCCATACGGTACATAGTTTTCAAGTTACAGACTAAGCTAAGCAAAAGTGAACCAGGCCTTTTTACTGTGAAAATGGCACTTTGGGACTGTGAAAGTGACATTTTGGCCCTGTTCGTTCCCTGTTGTCCCAAACTGCCCCAGCTCTTGCCACAATGCTCAAAGTGGCTAGCTTTCATCCCAACACAGTTTATAGGGCCATACGGTACATAGTTTTCAAGTTACAGACTAAGCTAAGCAAAAGTGAACCAGGCCTTTTTACTGTGAAAATGGCACTTTGGGACTGTGAAAGTGACATTTTGGCCCTGTTGTCCCAAACTGCCCCAGCACTTCCCACACTGCTCAAAGTGGCTAGCTTTCATCCCAACACAGTTTATAGGGCCATACGGTACATAGTTTTCAAGTTACAGACTAAGCTAAGCAAAAGTGAACCAGGCCTTTTTACTGTGAAAATGGCACTTTGGGACTGTGAAAGTGACATTTTGGCCCTGTTGTCCCAAACTGCCCCAGCACTTCCCACATTGCTCAAAGTGGCTAGCTTTCATCCCAACACAGTTTATAGGGCCATACGGTACATAGTTTTCAAGTTACAGACTAAGCTAAGCAAAATGAATCTTTTTTTTTTACTGTGAAAACGGCACTTTGGGACTGTGAAAGTGACATTTTGGCCCTGTTGTCCCAAACTGCCCCAGCACTTCCCACATTGCTCAAAGTGGCTAGCTTTCATCCCAACACAGTTTATAGGGCCATACGGTACATAGTTTTCAAGTTACAGACTAAGCTAAGCAAAAGTGAACCAGGCCTTTTTTACTGTGAAAATGGCACTTTGGGACTGTGAAAGTGACATTTTGGCCCTGTTGTCCCAAACTGCCCCAGCACTTCCCACATTGCTCAAAGTGGCTAGCTTTCATCCCAACACAGTTTATAGGGCCATACGGTACATAGTTTTCAAGTTACAGACTAAGCTAAGCAAAAGTGAACCAGGCCTTTTTACTGTGAAAATGGCACTTTGGGACTGTGAAAGTGACATTTTGGCCCTGTTGTCCCAAACTGCCCCAGCACTTCCCACATTGCTCAAAGTGGCTAGCTTTCATCCCAACACAGTTTATAGGGCCATACGGTACATAGTTTTCAAGTTACAGACTAAGCTAAGCAAAAGTGAACCAGGCCTTTTTACTGTGAAAATGGCACTTTGGGACTGTGAAAGTGACATTTTGGCCCTGTTCGTTCCCTGTTGTCCCAAACTGCCCCAGCTCTTGCCACAATGCTCAAAGTGGCTAGCTTTCATCCCAACACAGTTTATAGGGCCATACGGTACATAGTTTTCAAGTTACAGACTAAGCTAAGCAAAAGTGAACCAGGCCTTTTTACTGTGAAAATGGCACTTTGGGACTGTGAAAGTGACATTTTGGCCCTGTTGTCCCAAACTGCCCCAGCACTTCCCACACTGCTCAAAGTGGCTAGCTTTCATCCCAACACAGTTTATAGGGCCATACGGTACATAGTTTTCAAGTTACAGACTAAGCTAAGCAAAAGTGAACCAGGCCTTTTTACTGTGAAAATGGCACTTTGGGACTGTGAAAGTGACATTTTGGCCCTGTTGTCCCAAACTGCCCCAGCACTTCCCACATTGCTCAAAGTGGCTAGCTTTCATCCCAACACAGTTTATAGGGCCATACGGTACATAGTTTTCATGTTACAGACTAAGCTAAGCAAAAGTGAACCAGGCCTTTTTACTGTGAAAATGGCACTTTGGGACTGTGAAAGTGACATTTTGGCCCTGTTGTCCCAAACTGCCCCAGCACTTCCCACATTGCTCAAAGTGGCTAGCTTTCATCCCAACACAGTTTATAGGGCCATACGGTACATAGTTTTCAAGTTACAGACTAAGCTAAGCAAAATGAATCTTTTTTTTTTACTGTGAAAACGGCACTTTGGGACTGTGAAAGTGACATTTTGGCCCTGTTGTCCCAAACTGCCCCAGCACTTCCCACATTGCTCAAAGTGGCTAGCTTTCATCCCAACACAGTTTATAGGGCCATACGGTACATAGTTTTCAAGTTACAGACTAAGCTAAGCAAAAGTGAACCAGGCCTTTTTACTGTGAAAATGGCACTTTGGGACTGTGAAAGTGACATTTTGGCCCTGTTGTCCCAAACTGCCCCAGCACTTCCCACATTGCTCAAAGTGGCTAGCTTTCATCCCAACACAGTTTATAGGGCCATACGGTACATAGTTTTCAAGTTACAGACTAAGCTAAGCAAAAGTGAACCAGGCCTTTTTACTGTGAAAATGGCACTTTGGGACTGTGAAAGTGACATTTTGGCCCTGTTCGTTCCCTGTTGTCCCAAACTGCCCCAGCTCTTGCCACAATGCTCAAAGTGGCTAGCTTTCATCCAACACAGTTTATAGGGCCATACGGTACATAGTTTTCAAGTTACAGACTAAGCTAAGCAAAAGTGAACCAGGCCTTTTTACTGTGAAAATGGCACTTTGGGACTGTGAAAGTGACATTTTGGCCCTGTTGTCCCAAACTGCCCCAGCACTTCCCACACTGCTCAAAGTGGCTAGCTTTCATCCCAACACAGTTTTTATAGGGCCATACGGTACATAGTTTTCAAGTTACAGACTAAGCTAAGCAAAAGTGAACCAGGCCTTTTTACTGTGAAAATGGCACTTTGGGACTGTGAAAGTGACATTTTGGCCCTGTTGTCCCAAACTGCCCCAGCACTTCCCACATTGCTCAAAGTGGCTAGCTTTCATCCCAACACAGTTTATAGGGCCATACGGTACATAGTTTTCAAGTTACAGACTAAGCTAAGCAAAATGAATCTTTTTTTTTTTACTGTGAAAACGGCACTTTGGGACTGTGAAAGTGACATTTTGGCCCTGTTGTCCCAAACTGCCCCAGCACTTCCCACATTGCTCAAAGTGGCTAGCTTTCATCCCAACACAGTTTATAGGGCCATACGGTACATAGTTTTCAAGTTACAGACTAAGCTAAGCAAAAGTGAACCAGGCCTTTTTACTGTGAAAATGGCACTTTGGGACTGTGAAAGTGACATTTTGGCCCTGTTGTCCCAAACTGCCCCAGCACTTCCCACATTGCTCAAAGTGGCTAGCTTTCATCCCAACACAGTTTATAGGGCCATACGGTACATAGTTTTCAAGTTACAGACTAAGCTAAGCAAAAGTGAACCAGGCCTTTTTACTGTGAAAATGGCACTTTGGGACTGTGAAAGTGACATTTTGGCCCTGTTGTCCCAAACTGCCCCAGCACTTCCCACATTGCTCAAAGTGGCTAGCTTTCATCCCAACACAGTTTATAGGGCCATACGGTACATAGTTTTCAAGTTACAGACTAAGCTAAGCAAAATGAATCTTTTTTTTTTTACTGTGAAAACGGCACTTTGGGACTGTGAAAGTGACATTTTGGCCCTGTTGTCCCAAACTGCCCCAGCACTTCCCACATTGCTCAAAGTGGCTAGCTTTCATCCCAACACAGTTTATAGGGCCATACGGTACATAGTTTTCAAGTTACAGACTAAGCTAAGCAAAAGTGAACCAGGCCTTTTTACTGTGAAAATGGCACTTTGGGACTGTGAAAGTGACATTTTGGCCCTGTTGTCCCAAACTGCCCCAGCACTTCCCACATTGCTCAAAGTGGCTAGCTTTCATCCCAACACAGTTTATAGGGCCATACGGTACATAGTTTTCAAGTTACAGACTAAGCTAAGCAAAAGTGAACCAGGCCTTTTTACTGTGAAAATGGCACTTTGGGACTGTGAAAGTGACATTTTGGCCCTGTTCGTTCCCTGTTGTCCCAAACTGCCCCAGCTCTTGCCACAATGCTCAAAGTGGCTAGCTTTCATCCCAACACAGTTTATAGGGCCATACGGTACATAGTTTTCAAGTTACAGACTAAGCTAAGCAAAAGTGAACCAGGCCTTTTTACTGTGAAAATGGCACTTTGGGACTGTGAAAGTGACATTTTGGCCCTGTTGTCCCAAACTGCCCCAGCACTTCCCACATTGCTCAAAGTGGCTAGCTTTCATCCCAACACAGTTTATAGGGCCATACGGTACATAGTTTTCAAGTTACAGACAAAGCTAAGCAAAATGAATCTTTTTTTTTTTACTGTGAAAACGGCACTTTGGGACTGTGAAAGTGACATTTTGGCCCTGTTGTCCCAAACTGCCCCAGCACTTCCCACATTGCTCAAAGTGGCTAGCTTTCATCCCAACACAGTTTATAGGGCCATACGGTACATAGTTTTCAAGTTACAGACTAAGCTAAGCAAAATGAATCTGTTTTTTTTTACTGTGAAAATGGCACTTTGGGACTGTGAAAGTGACATTTTGGCCCTGTTGTCCCAAACTGCCCCAGCACTTCCCACATTGCTCAAAGTGGCTAGCTTTCATCCCAACACAGTTTATAGGGCCATACGGTACATAGTTTTCAAGTTACAGACTAAGCTAAGCAAAAGTGAACCAGGCCTTTTTACTGTGAAAATGGCACTTTGGGACTGTGAAAGTGACATTTTGGCCCTGTTGTCCCAAACTGCCCCAGCACTTCCCACATTGCTCAAAGTGGCTAGCTTTCATCCCAACACAGTTTATAGGGCCATACGGTACATAGTTTTCAAGTTACAGACTAAGCTAAGCAAAATGAATCTGTTTTTTTTTTACTGTGAAAATGGCACTTTGGGACTGTGAAAGTGACATTTTGGCCCTGTTGTCCCAAACTGCCCCAGCACTTCCCACATTGCTCAAAGTGGCTAGCTTTCATCCCAACACAGTTTATAGGGCCATACGGTACATAGTTTTCAAGTTACAGACTAAGCTAAGCAAAAGTGAACCAGGCCTTTTTACTGTGAAAATGGCACTTTGGGACTGTGAAAGTGACATTTTGGCCCTGTTGTCCCAAACTGCCCCAGCACTTCCCACATTGCTCAAAGTGGCTAGCTTTCATCCCAACACAGTTTATAGGGCCATACGGTACATAGTTTTCAAGTTACAGACTAAGCTAAGCAAAAGTGAACCAGGCCTTTTTACTGTGAAAATGGCACTTTGGGACTGTGAAAGTGACATTTTGGCCCTGTTGTCCCAAACTGCCCCAGCACTTCCCACATTGCTCAAAGTGGCTAGCTTTCATCCCAACACAGTTTATAGGGCCATACGGTACATAGTTTTCAAGTTACAGACTAAGCTAAGCAAAATGAATCTTTTTTTTTTTACTGTGAAAACGGCACTTTGGGACTGTGAAAGTGACATTTTGGCCCTGTTGTCCCAAACTGCCCCAGCACTTCCCACATTGCTCAAAGTGGCTAGCTTTCATCCCAACACAGTTTATAGGGCCATACGGTACATAGTTTTCAAGTTACAGACTAAGCTAAGCAAAAGTGAACCAGGCCTTTTTACTGTGAAAATGGCACTTTGGGACTGTGAAAGTGACATTTTGGCCCTGTTGTCCCAAACTGCCCCAGCACTTCCCACATTGCTCAAAGTGGCTAGCTTTCATCCCAACACAGTTTATAGGGCCATACGGTACATAGTTTTCAAGTTACAGACTAAGCTAAGCAAAAGTGAACCAGGCCTTTTTACTGTGAAAATGGCACTTTGGGACTGTGAAAGTGACATTTTGGCCCTGTTGTCCCAAACTGCCCCAGCACTTCCCACATTGCTCAAAGTGGCTAGCTTTCATCCCAACACAGTTTATAGGGCCATACGGTACATAGTTTTCAAGTTACAGACTAAGCTAAGCAAAAGTGAACCAGGCCTTTTTACTGTGAAAATGGCACTTTGGGACTGTGAAAGTGACATTTTGGCCCTGTTCGTTCCCTGTTGTCCCAAACTGCCCCAGCTCTTGCCACAATGCTCAAAGTGGCTAGCTTTCATCCCAACACAGTTTATAGGGCCATACGGTACATAGTTTTCAAGTTACAGACTAAGCTAAGCAAAAGTGAACCAGGCCTTTTTACTGTGAAAATGGCACTTTGGGACTGTGAAAGTGACATTTTGGCCCTGTTGTCCCAAACTGCCCCAGCACTTCCCACACTGCTCAAAGTGGCTAGCTTTCATCCCAACACAGTTTATAGGGCCATACGGTACATAGTTTTCAAGTTACAGACTAAGCTAAGCAAAAGTGAACCAGGCCTTTTTACTGTGAAAATGGCACTTTGGGACTGTGAAAGTGACATTTTGGCCCTGTTCGTTCCCTGTTGTCCCAAACTGCCCCAGCTCTTGCCACAATGCTCAAAGTGGCTAGCTTTCATCCCAACACAGTTTATAGGGCCATACGGTACATAGTTTTCAAGTTACAGACTAAGCTAAGCAAAAGTGAACCAGGCCTTTTTACTGTGAAAATGGCACTTTGGGACTGTGAAAGTGACATTTTGGCCCTGTTGTCCCAAACTGCCCCAGCACTTCCCACATTGCTCAAAGTGGCTAGCTTTCATCCCAACACAGTTTATAGGGCCATACGGTACATAGTTTTCAAGTTACAGACTAAGCTAAGCAAAAGTGAACCAGGCCTTTTTACTGTGAAAATGGCACTTTGGGACTGTGAAAGTGACATTTTGGCCCTGTTGTCCCAAACTGCCCCAGCACTTCCCACATTGCTCAAAGTGGCTAGCTTTCATCCCAACACAGTTTATAGGGCCATACGGTACATAGTTTTCAAGTTACAGACTAAGCTAAGCAAAAGTGAACCAGGCCTTTTTACTGTGAAAATGGCACTTTGGGACTGTGAAAGTGACATTTTGGCCCTGTTCGTTCCCTGTTGTCCCAAACTGCCCCAGCTCTTGCCACAATGCTCAAAGTGGCTAGCTTTCATCCCAACACAGTTTATAGGGCCATACGGTACATAGTTTTCAAGTTACAGACTAAGCTAAGCAAAAGTGAACCAGGCCTTTTTACTGTGAAAATGGCACTTTGGGACTGTGAAAGTGACATTTTGGCCCTGTTGTCCCAAACTGCCCCAGCACTTCCCACACTGCTCAAAGTGGCTAGCTTTCATCCCAACACAGTTTATAGGGCCATACGGTACATAGTTTTCAAGTTACAGACTAAGCTAAGCAAAAGTGAACCAGGCCTTTTACTGTGAAAATGGCACTTTGGGACTGTGAAAGTGACATTTTGGCCCTGTTGTCCCAAACTGCCCCAGCACTTCACACATTGCTCAAAGTGGCTAGCTTTCATCCCAACACAGTTTATAGGGCCATACGGTACATAGTTTTCAAGTTACAGACTAAGCTAAGCAAAAGTGAACCAGGCCTTTTTACTGTGAAAATGGCACTTTGGGACTGTGAAAGTGACATTTTGGCCCTGTTGTCCCAAACTGCCCCAGCACTTCCCACATTGCTCAAAGTGGCTAGCTTTCATCCCAACACAGTTTATAGGGCCATACGGTACATAGTTTTCAAGTTACAGACTAAGCTAAGCAAAATGAATCTTTTTTTTTTTACTGTGAAAACGGCACTTTGGGACTGTGAAAGTGACATTTTGGCCCTGTTGTCCCAAACTGCCCCAGCACTTCCCACATTGCTCAAAGTGGCTAGCTTTCATCCCAACACAGTTTATAGGGCCATACGGTACATAGTTTTCAAGTTACAGACTAAGCTAAGCAAAAGTGAACCAGGCCTTTTTACTGTGAAAATGGCACTTTGGGACTGTGAAAGTGACATTTTGGCCCTGTTGTCCCAAACTGCCCCAGCACTTCCCACATTGCTCAAAGTGGCTAGCTTTCATCCCAACACAGTTTATAGGGCCATACGGTACATAGTTTTCAAGTTACAGACAAAGCTAAGCAAAATGAATCTTTTTTTTTTTACTGTGAAAACGGCACTTTGGGACTGTGAAAGTGACATTTTGGCCCTGTTGTCCGAAACTGCCCCAGCACTTCCCACATTGCTCAAAGTGGCTAGCTTTCATCCCAACACAGTTTATAGGGCCATACGGTACATAGTTTTCAAGTTACAGACTAAGCTAAGCAAAATGAATCTGTTTTTTTTTACTGTGAAAATGGCACTTTGGGACTGTGAAAGTGACATTTTGGCCCTGTTGTCCCAAACTGCCCCAGCACTTCCCACATTGCTCAAAGTGGCTAGCTTTCATCCCAACACAGTTTATAGGGCCATACGGTACATAGTTTTCAAGTTACAGACTAAGCTAAGCAAAAGTGAACCAGGCCTTTTTACTGTGAAAATGGCACTTTGGGACTGTGAAAGTGACATTTTGGCCCTGTTGTCCCAAACTGCCCCAGCACTTCCCACATTGCTCAAAGTGGCTAGCTTTCATCCCAACACAGTTTATAGGGCCATACGGTACATAGTTTTCAAGTTACAGACTAAGCTAAGCAAAATGAATCTGTTTTTTTTTTACTGTGAAAATGGCACTTTGGGACTGTGAAAGTGACATTTTGGCCCTGTTGTCCCAAACTGCCCCAGCACTTCCCACATTGCTCAAAGTGGCTAGCTTTCATCCCAACACAGTTTATAGGGCCATACGGTACATAGTTTTCAAGTTACAGACTAAGCTAAGCAAAAGTGAACCAGGCCTTTTTACTGTGAAAATGGCACTTTGGGACTGTGAAAGTGACATTTTGGCCCTGTTGTCCCAAACTGCCCCAGCACTTCCCACATTGCTCAAAGTGGCTAGCTTTCATCCCAACACAGTTTATAGGGCCATACGGTACATAGTTTTCAAGTTACAGACTAAGCTAAGCAAAAGTGAACCAGGCCTTTTTACTGTGAAAATGGCACTTTGGGACTGTGAAAGTGACATTTTGGCCCTGTTGTCCCAAACTGCCCCAGCACTTCCCACATTGCTCAAAGTGGCTAGCTTTCATCCCAACACAGTTTATAGGGCCATACGGTACATAGTTTTCAAGTTACAGACTAAGCTAAGCAAAATGAATCTTTTTTTTTTTACTGTGAAAACGGCACTTTGGGACTGTGAAAGTGACATTTTGGCCCTGTTGTCCCAAACTGCCCCAGCACTTCCCACATTGCTCAAAGTGGCTAGCTTTCATCCCAACACAGTTTATAGGGCCATACGGTACATAGTTTTCAAGTTACAGACTAAGCTAAGCAAAAGTGAACCAGGCCTTTTTACTGTGAAAATGGCACTTTGGGACTGTGAAAGTGACATTTTGGCCCTGTTGTCCCAAACTGCCCCAGCACTTCCCACATTGCTCAAAGTGGCTAGCTTTCATCCCAACACAGTTTATAGGGCCATACGGTACATAGTTTTCAAGTTACAGACAAAGCTAAGCAAAATGAATCTTTTTTTTTTTACTGTGAAAACGGCACTTTGGGACTGTGAAAGTGACATTTTGGCCCTGTTGTCCCAAACTGCCCCAGCACTTCCCACATTGCTCAAAGTGGCTAGCTTTCATCCCAACACAGTTTATAGGGCCATACGGTACATAGTTTTCAAGTTACAGACAAAGCTAAGCAAAATGAATCTTTTTTTTTTTACTGTGAAAACGGCACTTTGGGACTGTGAAAGTGACATTTTGGCCCTGTTGTCCCAAACTGCCCCAGCACTTCCCACATTGCTCAAAGTGGCTAGCTTTCATCCCAACACAGTTTATAGGGCCATACGGTACATAGTTTTCAAGTTACAGACAAAGCTAAGCAAAATGAATCTTTTTTTTTTACTGTGAAAACGGCACTTTGGGACTGTGAAAGTGACATTTTGGCCCTGTTGTCCCAAACTGCCCCAGCACTTCCCACATTGCTCAAAGTGGCTAGCTTTCATCCCAACACAGTTTATAGGGCCATACGGTACATAGTTTTCAAGTTACAGACTAAGCTAAGCAAAAGTGAACCAGGCCTTTTTACTGTGAAAATGGCACTTTGGGACTGTGAAAGTGACATTTTGGCCCTGTTGTCCCAAACTGCCCCAGCACTTCCCACATTGCTCAAAGTGGCTAGCTTTCATCCCAACACAGTTTATAGGGCCATACGGTACATAGTTTTCAAGTTACAGACTAAGCTAAGCAAAATGAATCTGTTTTTTTTTTACTGTGAAAATGGCACTTTGGGACTGTGAAAGTGACATTTTGGCCCTGTTGTCCCAAACTGCCCCAGCACTTCCCACATTGCTCAAAGTGGCTAGCTTTCATCCCAACACAGTTTATAGGGCCATACGGTACATAGTTTTCAAGTTACAGACTAAGCTAAGCAAAAGTGAACCAGGCCTTTTTACTGTGAAAATGGCACTTTGGGACTGTGAAAGTGACATTTTGGCCCTGTTGTCCCAAACTGCCCCAGCACTTCCCACATTGCTCAAAGTGGCTAGCTTTCATCCCAACACAGTTTATAGGGCCATACGGTACATAGTTTTCAAGTTACAGACAAAGCTAAGCAAAATGAATCTTTTTTTTTTTACTGTGAAAACGGCACTTTGGGACTGTGAAAGTGACATTTTGGCCCTGTTGTCCCAAACTGCCCCAGCACTTCCCACATTGCTCAAAGTGGCTAGCTTTCATCCCAACACAGTTTATAGGGCCATACGGTACATAGTTTTCAAGTTACAGACTAAGCTAAGCAAAATGAATCTGTTTTTTTTTACTGTGAAAATGGCACTTTGGGACTGTGAAAGTGACATTTTGGCCCTGTTGTCCCAAACTGCCCCAGCACTTCCCACATTGCTCAAAGTGGCTAGCTTTCATCCCAACACAGTTTATAGGGCCATACGGTACATAGTTTTCAAGTTACAGACTAAGCTAAGCAAAAGTGAACCAGGCCTTTTTACTGTGAAAATGGCACTTTGGGACTGTGAAAGTGACATTTTGGCCCTGTTGTCCCAAACTGCCCCAGCACTTCCCACATTGCTCAAAGTGGCTAGCTTTCATCCCAACACAGTTTATAGGGCCATACGGTACATAGTTTTCAAGTTACAGACTAAGCTAAGCAAAATGAATCTGTTTTTTTTTACTGTGAAAATGGCACTTTGGGACTGTGAAAGTGACATTTTGGCCCTGTTGTCCCAAACTGCCCCAGCACTTCCCACATTGCTCAAAGTGGCTAGCTTTCATCCCAACACAGTTTATAGGGCCATACGGTACATAGTTTTCAAGTTACAGACTAAGCTAAGCAAAAGTGAACCAGGCCTTTTTACTGTGAAAATGGCACTTTGGGACTGTGAAAGTGACATTTTGGCCCTGTTGTCCCAAACTGCCCCAGCACTTCCCACATTGCTCAAAGTGGCTAGCTTTCATCCCAACACAGTTTATAGGGCCATACGGTACATAGTTTTCAAGTTACAGACTAAGCTAAGCAAAAGTGAACCAGGCCTTTTTACTGTGAAAATGGCACTTTGGGACTGTGAAAGTGACATTTTGGCCCTGTTGTCCCAAACTGCCCCAGCACTTCCCACATTGCTCAAAGTGGCTAGCTTTCATCCCAACACAGTTTATAGGGCCATACGGTACATAGTTTTCAAGTTACAGACAAAGCTAAGCAAAATGAATCTGTTTTTTTTTTACTGTGAAAATGGCACTTTGGGACTGTGAAAGTGACATTTTGGCCCTGTTGTCCCAAACTGCCCCAGCACTTCCCACATTGCTCAAAGTGGCTAGCTTTCATCCCAACACAGTTTATAGGGCCATACGGTACATAGTTTTCAAGTTACAGACTAAGCTAAGCAAAAGTGAACCAGGCCTTTTTACTGTGAAAATGGCACTTTGGGACTGTGAAAGTGACATTTTGGCCCTGTTGTCCCAAACTGCCCCAGCACTTCCCACATTGCTCAAAGTGGCTAGCTTTCATCCCAACACAGTTTATAGGGCCATACGGTACATAGTTTTCAAGTTACAGACTAAGCTAAGCAAAATGAATCTGGTTTTTTTTACTGTGAAAATGGCACTTTGGGACTGTGAAAGTGACATTTTGGCCCTGTTGTCCCAAACTGCCCAGCACTTCCCACATTGCTCAAAGTGGCTAGCTTTCATCCCAACACAGTTTATAGGGCCATACGGTACATAGTTTTCAAGTTACAGACTAAGCTAAGCAAAAGTGAACCAGGCCTTTTTACTGTGAAAATGGCACTTTGGGACTGTGAAAGTGACATTTTGGCCCTGTTGTCCCAAACTGCCCCAGCACTTCCCACATTGCTCAAAGTGGCTAGCTTTCATCCCAACACAGTTTATAGGGCCATACGGTACATAGTTTTCAAGTTACAGACTAAGCTAAGCAAAAGTGAACCAGGCCTTTTTACTGTGAAAATGGCACTTTGGGACTGTGAAAGTGACATTTTGGCCCTGTTGTCCCAAACTGCCCCAGCACTTCCCACATTGCTCAAAGTGGCTAGCTTTCATCCCAACACAGTTTATAGGGCCATACGGTACATAGTTTTCAAGTTACAGACTAAGCTAAGCAAAATGAATCTTTCCTTTTTACTGTGAAAACGGCACTTTGGGACTGTGAAAGTGACATTTTGGCCCTGTTGTCCCAAACTGCCCCAGCACTTCCCACATTGCTCAAAGTGGCTAGCTTTCATCCCAACACAGTTTATAGGGCCATACGGTACATAGTTTTCAAGTTACAGACTAAGCTAAGCAAAAGTGAACAGGCCTTTTTACTGTGAAAATGGCACTTTGGGACTGTGAAAGTGACATTTTGGCCCTGTTGTCCCAAACTGCCCCAGCACTTCCCACATTGCTCAAAGTGGCTAGCTTTCATCCCAACACAGTTTATAGGGCCATACGGTACATAGTTTTCAAGTTACAGACTAAGCTAAGCAAAAGTGAACCAGGCCTTTTTACTGTGAAAATGGCACTTTGGGACTGTGAAAGTGACATTTTGGCCCTGTCGTTCCTGTTGTCCCAAACTGCCCCAGCTCTTGCCACAATGCTCAAAGTGGCTAGCTTTCATCCCAACACAGTTTATAGGGCCATACGGTACATAGTTTTCAAGTTACAGACTAAGCTAAGCAAAAGTGAACCAGGCCTTTTTACTGTGAAAATGGCACTTTGGGACTGTGAAAGTGACATTTTGGCCCTGTTGTCCCAAACTGCCCCAGCACTTCCCACACTGCTCAAAGTGGCTAGCTTTCATCCCAACACAGTTTATAGGGCCATACGGTACATAGTTTTCAAGTTACAGACTAAGCTAAGCAAAAGTGAACCAGGCCTTTTTACTGTGAAAATGGCACTTTGGGACTGTGAAAGTGACATTTTGGCCCTGTTGTCCCAAACTGCCCCAGCACTTCCCACATTGCTCAAAGTGGCTAGCTTTCATCCCAACACAGTTTATAGGGCCATACGGTACATAGTTTTCAAGTTACAGACTAAGCTAAGCAAAAGTGAACAGGCTTTTTTACTGTGAAAATCGGCACTTTGGGACTGTGAAAGTGACATTTTGGCCCTGTTGTCCCAAACTGCCCCAGCACTTCCCACATTGCTCAAAGTGGCTAGCTTTCATCCCAACACAGTTTATAGGGCCATACGGTACATAGTTTTCAAGTTACAGACTAAGCTAAGCAAAAGTGAACCAGGCCTTTTTACTGTGAAAATGGCACTTTGGGACTGTGAAAGTGACATTTTGGCCCTGTTGTCCCAAACTGCCCCAGCACTTCCCACATTGCTCAAAGTGGCTAGCTTTCATCCCAACACAGTTTATAGGGCCATACGGTACATAGTTTTCAAGTTACAGACTAAGCTAAGCAAAAGTGAACCAGGCCTTTTTACTGTGAAAATGGCACTTTGGGACTGTGAAAGTGACATTTTGGCCCTGTTGTCCCAAACTGCCCCAGCACTTCCCACATTGCTCAAAGTGGCTAGCTTTCATCCCAACACAGTTTATAGGGCCCATACGGTACATAGTTTTCAAGTTACAGGACTAAGCTAAGCAAAAGTGAACAGGCTTTTTACTGTGAAAATGCACTTTGGACTGTGAAAGTGACATTTTGGCCCTGTTGTCCCAAACTGCCCCAGCACTTCCCACATTGTCTCAAAGTGCCATCCCAACACAGTTTATAGGGCCATACGGTACATAGTTTTCAAGTTACAGACTAAGCTAAGCAAAAGTGAACCAGGCCTTTTTACTGTGAAAATGGCACTTTGGGACTGTGAAAGTGACATTTTGGCCCTGTTGTCCCAAACTGCCCCAGCACTTCCCACATTGCTCAAAGTGGCTAGCTTTCATCCCAACACAGTTTATAGGGCCATACGGTACATAGTTTTCAAGTTACAGACTAAGCTAAGCAAAATGAATCTGTTTTTTTTTTACTGTGAAAATGGCACTTTGGGACTGTGAAAGTGACATTTTGGCCCTGTTGTCCCAAACTGCCCCAGCACTTCCCACATTGCTCAAAGTGGCTAGCTTTCATCCCAACACAGTTTATAGGGCCATACGGTACATAGTTTTCAAGTTACAGACTAAGCTAAGCAAAAGTGAACCAGGCCTTTTTACTGTGAAAATGGCACTTTGGGACTGTGAAAGTGACATTTTGGCCCTGTTGTCCCAAACTGCCCCAGCACTTCCCACATTGCTCAAAGTGGCTAGCTTTCATCCCAACACAGTTTATAGGGCCATACGGTACATAGTTTTCAAGTTACAGACTAAGCTAAGCAAAAGTGAACCAGGCCTTTTTACTGTGAAAATGGCACTTTGGGACTGTGAAAGTGACATTTTGGCCCTGTTGTCCCAAACTGCCCCAGCACTTCCCACATTGCTCAAAGTGGCTAGCTTTCATCCCAACACAGTTTATAGGGCCATACGGTACATAGTTTTCAAGTTACAGACTAAGCTAAGCAAAATTAATCTTTTTTTTTTTACTGTGAAAACGGCACTTTGGGACTGTGAAAGTGACATTTTGGCCCTGTTGTCCCAAACTGCCCCAGCACTTCCCACATTGCTCAAAGTGGCTAGCTTTCATCCCAACACAGTTTATAGGGCCATACGGTACATAGTTTTCAAGTTACAGACTAAGCTAAGCAAAAGTGAACCAGGCCTTTTTACTGTGAAAATGGCACTTTGGGACTGTGAAAGTGACATTTTGGCCCTGTTGTCCCAAACTGCCCCAGCACTTCCCACATTGCTCAAAGTGGCTAGCTTTCATCCCAACACAGTTTATAGGGCCATACGGTACATAGTTTTCAAGTTACAGACTAAGCTAAGCAAAAGTGAACCAGGCCTTTTTACTGTGAAAATGGCACTTTGGACTGTGAAAGTGACATTTTGGCCCTGTTGTCCCAAACTGCCCCAGCACTTCCCACATTGCTCAAAGTGGCTAGCTTTCATCCCAACACAGTTTATAGGGCCATACGGTACATAGTTTTCAAGTTACAGACTAAGCTAAGCAAAAGTGAACCAGGCCTTTTTACTGTGAAAATGGCACTTTGGGACTGTGAAAGTGACATTTTGGCCCTGTTGTCCCAAACTGCCCCAGCACTTCCCACATTGCTCAAAGTGGCTAGCTTTCATCCCAACACAGTTTATAGGGCCATACGGTACATAGTTTTCAAGTTACAGACTAAGCTAAGCAAAATGAATCTGTTTTTTTTTACTGTGAAAATGGCACTTTGGGACTGTGAAAGTGACATTTTGGCCCTGTTGTCCCAAACTGCCCCAGCACTTCCCACATTGCTCAAAGTGGCTAGCTTTCATCCCAACACAGTTTATAGGGCCATACGGTACATAGTTTTCAAGTTACAGACTAAGCTAAGCAAAAGTGAACCAGGCCTTTTTACTGTGAAAATGGCACTTTGGGACTGTGAAAGTGACATTTTGCCCTGTTGTCCCAAACTGCCCCAGCACTTCCCACATTGCTCAAAGTGGCTAGCTTTCATCCCAACACAGTTTATAGGGCCATACGGTACATAGTTTTCAAGTTACAGACTAAGCTAAGCAAAATGAATCTGTTTTTTTTTTTACTGTGAAAAATGGCACTTTGGACTGTGAAAGTGACATTTTGGCCCTGTTGTCCCAAACTGCCCCAGCACTTCCCACATTGCTCAAAGTGGCTAGCTTTCATCCCAACACAGTTTATAGGGCCATACGGTACATAGTTTTCAAGTTACAGACTAAGCTAAGCAAAAGTGAACCAGGCCTTTTTACTGTGAAAATGGCACTTTGGGACTGTGAAAGTGACATTTTGGCCCTGTTGTCCCAAACTGCCCCAGCACTTCCCACATTGCTCAAAGTGGCTAGCTTTCATCCCAACACAGTTTATAGGGCCATACGGTACATAGTTTTCAAGTTACAGACTAAGCTAAGCAAAGTGAACCAGGCCTTTTTACTGTGAAAATGGCACTTTGGGACTGTGAAAGTGACATTTTGGCCCTGTTGTCCCAAACTGCCCCAGCACTTCCCACATTGCTCAAAGTGGCTAGCTTTCATCCCAACACAGTTTATAGGGCCATACGGTACATAGTTTTCAAGTTACAGACTAAGCTAAGCAAAATTAATCTTTTTTTTTTTACTGTGAAAACGGCACTTTGGGACTGTGAAAGTGACATTTTGGCCCTGTTGTCCCAAACTGCCCAGCACTTCCACATTGCTCAAAGTGGCTAGCTTTCATCCCAACACAGTTTATAGGGCCATACGGTACATAGTTTTCAAGTTACAGACTAAGCTAAGCAAAAGTGAACCAGGCCTTTTTACTGTGAAAATGGCACTTTGGACTGTGAAAGTGACATTTTGGCCCTGTTGTCCCAAACTGCCCCAGCACTTCCCACATTGCTCAAAGTGGCTAGCTTTCATCCCAACACAGTTTATAGGGCCATACGGTACATAGTTTTCAAGTTACAGACTAAGCTAAGCAAAAGTGAACCAGGCCTTTTTACTGTGAAAATGGCACTTTGGGACTGTGAAAGTGACATTTTGGCCCTGTTCGTTCCCTGTTGTCCCAAACTGCCCCAGCTCTTGCCACAATGCTCAAAGTGGCTAGCTTTCATCCCAACACAGTTTATAGGGCCATACGGTACATAGTTTTCAAGTTACAGACTAAGCTAAGCAAAAGTGAACCAGGCCTTTTTACTGTGAAAATGGCACTTTGGGACTGTGAAAGTGACATTTTGGCCCTGTTGTCCCAAACTGCCCCAGCACTTCCCACACTGCTCAAAGTGGCTAGCTTTCATCCCAACACAGTTTATAGGGCCATACGGTACATAGTTTTCAAGTTACAGACTAAGCTAAGCAAAAGTGAACCAGGCCTTTTTACTGTGAAAATGGCACTTTGGGACTGTGAAAGTGACATTTTGGCCCTGTTGTCCCAAACTGCCCCAGCACTTCCCACATTGCTCAAAGTGGCTAGCTTTCATCCCAACACAGTTTATAGGGCCATACGGTACATAGTTTTCAAGTTACAGACTAAGCTAAGCAAAAGTGAACCAGGCCTTTTTACTGTGAAAATGGCACTTTGGGACTGTGAAAGTGACATTTTGGCCCTGTTGTCCCAAACTGCCCCAGCACTTCCCACATTGCTCAAAGTGGCTAGCTTTCATCCCAACACAGTTTATAGGGCCATACGGTACATAGTTTTCAAGTTACAGACTAAGCTAAGCAAATGAATCTTTTTTTTTTTACTGTGAAAACGGCACTTTGGGACTGTGAAAGTGACATTTTGGCCCTGTTGTCCCAAACTGCCCCAGCACTTCCCACATTGCTCAAAGTGGCTAGCTTTCATCCCAACACAGTTTATAGGGCCATACGGTACATAGTTTTCAAGTTACAGACTAAGCTAAGCAAAAGTGAACCAGGCCTTTTTACTGTGAAAATGGCACTTTGGGACTGTGAAAGTGACATTTTGGCCCTGTTGTCCCAAACTGCCCCAGCACTTCCCACATTGCTCAAAGTGGCTAGCTTTCATCCCAACACAGTTTATAGGGCCATACGGTACATAGTTTTCAAGTTACAGACTAAGCTAAGCAAAAGTGAACCAGGCCTTTTTACTGTGAAAATGGCACTTTGGGACTGTGAAAGTGACATTTTGGCCCTGTTGTCCCAAACTGCCCCAGCACTTCCCACATTGCTCAAAGTGGCTAGCTTTCATCCCAACACAGTTTATAGGGCCATACGGTACATAGTTTTCAAGTTACAGACTAAGCTAAGCAAAAGTGAACCAGGCCTTTTTACTGTGAAAATGGCACTTTGGGACTGTGAAAGTGACATTTTGGCCCTGTTGTCCCAAACTGCCCCAGCACTTCCCACATTGCTCAAAGTGGCTAGCTTTCATCCCAACACAGTTTATAGGGCCATACGGTACATAGTTTCAAGTTACAGACTAAGCTAAGCAAAAGTGAACCAGGCCTTTTACTGTGAAAATGGCACTTTGGGACTGTGAAAGTGACATTTTGGCCCTGTTCGTTCCCTGTTGTCCCAAACTGCCCCAGCTCTTGCCACAATGCTCAAAGTGGCTAGCTTTCATCCCAACACAGTTTATAGGGCCATACGGTACATAGTTTTCAAGTTACAGACTAAGCTAAGCAAAAGTGAACCAGGCCTTTTTACTGTGAAAATGGCACTTTGGGACTGTGAAAGTGACATTTTGGCCCTGTTGTCCCAAACTGCCCCAGCACTTCCCACATTGCTCAAAGTGGCTAGCTTTCATCCCAACACAGTTTATAGGGCCATACGGTACATAGTTTTCAAGTTACAGACTAAGCTAAGCAAAAGTGAACCAGGCCTTTTTACTGTGAAAATGGCACTTTGGGACTGTGAAAGTGACATTTTGGCCCTGTTGTCCCAAACTGCCCCAGCACTTCCCACATTGCTCAAAGTGGCTAGCTTTCATCCCAACACAGTTTATAGGGCCATACGGTACATAGTTTTCAAGTTACAGACTAAGCTAAGCAAAAGTGAACCAGGCCTTTTTACTGTGAAAATGGCACTTTGGGACTGTGAAAGTGACATTTTGGCCCTGTTGTCCCAAACTGCCCCAGCACTTCCCACATTGCTCAAAGTGGCTAGCTTTCATCCCAACACAGTTTATAGGGCCATACGGTACATAGTTTTCAAGTTACAGACTAAGCTAAGCAAAAGTGAACCAGGCCTTTTTACTGTGAAAATGGCACTTTGGGACTGTGAAAGTGACATTTTGGCCCTGTTGTCCCAAACTGCCCCAGCACTTCCCACATTGCTCAAAGTGGCTAGCTTTCATCCCAACACAGTTTATAGGGCCATACGGTACATAGTTTTCAAGTTACAGACTAAGCTAAGCAAAATTAATCTTTTTTTTTTTACTGTGAAAATGGCACTTTGGGACTGTGAAAGTGACATTTTGGCCCTGTTCGATCCCTGTTGTCCCAAACTGCCCCAGCTCTTGCCACAATGCTCAAAGTGGCTAGCTTTCATCCCAACACAGTTTATAGGGCCATACGGTACATAGTTTTCAAGTTACAGACTAAGCTAAGCAAAAGTGAACCAGGCCTTTTTACTGTGAAAATGGCATTTTGGGACTGTGAAAGTGACATTTTGGCCCTGTTGTCCCAAACTGCCCCAGCACTTCCCACATTGCTCAAAGTGGCTAGCTTTCATCCCAACACAGTTTATAGGGCCATACGGTACATAGTTTTCAAGTTACAGACTAAGCTAAGCAAAATGAATCTGTTTTTTTTTACTGTGAAAATGGCACTTTGGGACTGTGAAAGTGACATTTTGGCCCTGTTGTCCCAAACTGCCCCAGCACTTCCCACATTGCTCAAAGTGGCTAGCTTTCATCCCAACACAGTTTATAGGGCCATACGGTACATAGTTTTCAAGTTACAGACTAAGCTAAACAAAATGAATCTGTTTTTTTTTACTGTGAAAATGGCACTTTGGGACTGTGAAAGTGACATTTTGGCCCTGTTGTCCCAAACTGCCCCAGCACTTCCCACATTGCTCAAAGTGGCTAGCTTTCATCCCAACACAGTTTATAGGGCCATACGGTACATAGTTTTCAAGTTACAGACTAAGCTAAGCAAAATGAATCTGTTTTTTTTTACTGTGAAAATGGCACTTTGGGACTGTGAAAGTGACATTTTGGCCCTGTTGTCCCAAACTGCCCCAGCACTTCCCACATTGCTCAAAGTGGCTAGCTTCATCCCAACACAGTTTATAGGGCCATACGGTACATAGTTTTCAAGTTACAGACTAAGCTAAGCAAAATGAATCTGTTTTTTTTTACTGTGAAAATGGCACTTTGGGACTGTGAAAGTGACATTTTGGCCCTGTTGTCCCAAACTGCCCCAGCACTTCCCACATTGCTCAAAGTGGCTAGCTTTCATCCCACACAGTTTATAGGGCCATACGGTACATAGTTTTCAAGTTACAGACTAAGCTAAGCAAAAGTGAACCAGGCCTTTTTACTGTGAAAATGGCACTTTGGGACTGTGAAAGTGACATTTTGGCCCTGTTGTCCCAAACTGCCCCAGCACTTCCCACATTGCTCAAAGTGGCTAGCTTTCATCCCAACACAGTTTATAGGGCCATACGGTACATAGTTTTCAAGTTACAGACTAAGCTAAGCAAAATGAATCTGTTTTTTTTTTACTGTGAAAATGGCACTTTGGGACTGTGAAAGTGACATTTTGGCCCTGTTGTCCCAAACTGCCCCAGCACTTCCCACATTGCTCAAAGTGGCTAGCTTTCATCCCAACACAGTTTATAGGGCCATACGGTACATAGTTTTCAAGTTACAGACTAAGCTAAGCAAAATGAATCTGTTTATTTTTACTGTGAAAATGGCACTTTGGGACTGTGAAAGTGACATTTTGGCCCTGTTGTCCCAAACTGCCCCAGCACTTCCCACATTGCTCAAAGTGGCTAGCTTTCATCCCAACACAGTTTATAGGGCCATACGGTACATAGTTTTCAAGTTACAGACTAAGCTAAGCAAAAGTGAACCAGGCCTTTTTACTGTGAAAATGGCACTTTGGGACTGTGAAAGTGACATTTTGGCCCTGTTGTCCCAAACTGCCCCAGCACTTCCCACATTGCTCAAAGTGGCTAGCTTTCATCCCAACACAGTTTATAGGGCCATACGGTACATAGTTTTCAAGTTACAGACTAAGCTAAGCAAAAGTGAACCAGGCCTTTTTACTGTGAAAATGGCACTTTGGGACTGTGAAAGTGACATTTTGGCCCTGTTGTCCCAAACTGCCCCAGCACTTCCCACATTGCTCAAAGTGGCTAGCTTTCATCCCAACACAGTTTATAGGGCCATACGGTACATAGTTTTCAAGTTACAGACTAAGCTAAGCAAAATGAATCTTTTTTTTTTACTGTGAAAACGGCACTTTGGGACTGTGAAAGTGACATTTTGGCCCTGTTGTCCCAAACTGCCCCAGCACTTCCCACATTGCTCAAAGTGGCTAGCTTTCATCCCAACACAGTTTATAGGGCCATACGGTACATAGTTTTCAAGTTACAGACTAAGCTAAGCAAAAGTGAACCAGGCCTTTTTACTGTGAAAATGGCACTTTGGGACTGTGAAGTGACATTTTGGCCCTGTTGTCCCAAACTGCCCCAGCACTTCCCACATTGCTCAAAGTGGCTAGCTTTCATCCCAACACAGTTTATAGGGCCATACGGTACATAGTTTTCAAGTTACAGACTAAGCTAAGCAAAAGTGAACCAGGCCTTTTTACTGTGAAAACGGCACTTTGGGACTGTGAAAGTGACATTTTGGCCCTGTTGTCCCAAACTGCCCCAGCACTTCCCACATTTCTCAAAGTGGCTAGCTTTCATCCCAACACAGTTTATAGGGCCATACGGTACATAGTTTTCAAGTTACAGACTAAGCTAAGCAAAAGTGAACCAGGCCTTTTTACTGTGAAAATGGCACTTTGGGACTGTGAAAGTGACATTTTGGCCCTGTTGTCCCAAACTGCCCCAGCACTTCCCACATTGCTCAAAGTGGCTAGCTTTCATCCCAACACAGTTTATAGGGCCATACGGTACATAGTTTTCAAGTTACAGACTAAGCTAAGCAAAAGTGAACCAGGCCTTTTTACTGTGAAAATGGCACTTTGGGACTGTGAAAGTGACATTTTGGCCCTGTTGTCCCAAACTGCCCCAGCACTTCCCACATTGCTCAAAGTGGCTAGCTTTCATCCCAACACAGTTTATAGGGCCATACGGTACATAGTTTTCAAGTTACAGACTAAGCTAAGCAAAAGTGAACCAGGCCTTTTTACTGTGAAAATGGCACTTTGGGACTGTGAAAGTGACATTTTGGCCCTGTTGTCCCAAACTGCCCCAGCACTTCCCACATTGCTCAAAGTGGCTAGCTTTCATCCCAACACAGTTTATAGGGCCATACGGTACATAGTTTTCAAGTTACAGACTAAGCTAAGCAAAAGTGAACCAGGCCTTTTTACTGTGAAAATGGCACTTTGGGACTGTGAAAGTGACATTTTGGCCCTGTTGTCCCAAACTGCCCCAGCACTTCCCACATTGCTCAAAGTGGCTAGCTTTCATCCCAACACAGTTTATAGGGCCATACGGTACATAGTTTTCAAGTTACAGACTAAGCTAAGCAAAAGTGAATCAGGCCTTTTTTACTGTGAAAACTGGCACTTTGGGACTGTGAAAGTGACATTTTGGCCCTGTTGTCCCAAACTGCCCCAGCACTTCCCACATTGCTCAAAGTGGCTAGCTTTCATCCCAACACAGTTTATAGGGCCATACGGTACATAGTTTTCAAGTTACAGACTAAGCTAAGCAAAAGTGAACCAGGCCTTTTTACTGTGAAAATGGCACTTTGGGACTGTGAAAGTGACATTTTGGCCCTGTTGTCCCAAACTGCCCCAGCACTTCCCACATTGCTCAAAGTGGCTAGCTTTCATCCCAACACAGTTTATAGGGCCATACGGTACATAGTTTTCAAGTTACAGACTAAGCTAAGCAAAAGTGAACCAGGCCTTTTTACTGTGAAAATGGCACTTTGGGACTGTGAAAGTGACATTTTGGCCCTGTTGTCCCAAACTGCCCCAGCACTTCCCACATTGCTCAAAGTGGCTAGCTTTCATCCCAACACAGTTTATAGGGCATACGGTACATAGTTTTCAAGTTACAGACTAAGCTAAGCAAAAGTGAACCAGGCCTTTTTACTGTGAAAATGGCACTTTGGGACTGTGAAAGTGACATTTTGGCCCTGTTCGTTCCCTGTTGTCCCAAACTGCCCCAGCTCTTGCCACAATGCTCAAAGTGGCTAGCTTTCATCCCAACACAGTTTATAGGGCCATACGGTACATAGTTTTCAAGTTACAGACTAAGCTAAGCAAAAGTGAACCAGGCCTTTTTACTGTGAAAATGGCACTTTGGGACTGTGAAAGTGACATTTTGGCCCTGTTGTCCCAAACTGCCCCAGCACTTCCCACACTGCTCAAAGTGGCTAGCTTTCATCCCAACACAGTTTATAGGGCCATACGGTACATAGTTTTCAAGTTACAGACTAAGCTAAGCAAAAGTGAACCAGGCCTTTTTACTGTGAAAATGGCACTTTGGGACTGTGAAAGTGACATTTTGGCCCTGTTGTCCCAAACTGCCCCAGCACTTCCCACATTGCTCAAAGTGGCTAGCTTTCATCCCAACACAGTTTATAGGGCCATACGGTACATAGTTTTGAAGTTACAGACTAAGCTAAGCAAAAGTGAACCAGGCCTTTTTACTGTGAAAATGGCACTTTGGGACTGTGAAAGTGACATTTTGGCCCTGTTGTCCCAAACTGCCCCAGCACTTCCCACATTGCTCAAAGTGGCTAGCTTTCATCCCAACACAGTTTATAGGGCCATACGGTACATAGTTTTCAAGTTACAGACTAAGCTAAGCAAAAGTGAACCAGGCCTTTTTACTGTGAAAATGGCACTTTGGGACTGTGAAAGTGACATTTTGGCCCTGTTGTCCCAAACTGCCCCAGCACTTCCCACATTGCTCAAAGTGGCTAGCTTTCATCCCAACACAGTTTATAGGGCCATACGGTACATAGTTTTCAAGTTACAGACAAAGCTAAGCAAAATGAATCTTTTTTTTTTTACTGTGAAAACGGCACTTTGGGACTGTGAAAGTGACATTTTGGCCCTGTTGTCCCAAACTGCCCCAGCACTTCCCACATTGCTCAAAGTGGCTAGCTTTCATCCCAACACAGTTTATAGGGCCATACGGTACATAGTTTTCAAGTTACAGACTAAGCTAAGCAAAATGAATCTGTTTTTTTTTACTGTGAAAATGGCACTTTGGGACTGTGAAAGTGACATTTTGGCCCTGTTGTCCCAAACTGCCCCAGCACTTCCCACATTGCTCAAAGTGGCTAGCTTTCATCCCAACACAGTTTATAGGGCCATACGGTACATAGTTTTCAAGTTACAGACTAAGCTAAGCAAAAGTGAACCAGGCCTTTTTACTGTGAAAATGGCACTTTGGGACTGTGAAAGTGACATTTTGGCCCTGTTGTCCCAAACTGCCCCAGCACTTCCCACATTGCTCAAAGTGGCTAGCTTTCATCCCAACACAGTTTATAGGGCCATACGGTACATAGTTTTCAAGTTACAGACTAAGCTAAGCAAAATGAATCTGTTTTTTTTTTACTGTGAAAATGGCACTTTGGGACTGTGAAAGTGACATTTTGGCCCTGTTGTCCCAAACTGCCCCAGCACTTCCCACATTGCTCAAAGTGGCTAGCTTTCATCCCAACACAGTTTATAGGGCCATACGGTACATAGTTTTCAAGTTACAGACTAAGCTAAGCAAAAGTGAACCAGGCCTTTTTACTGTGAAAATGGCACTTTGGGACTGTGAAAGTGACATTTTGGCCCTGTTGTCCCAAACTGCCCCAGCACTTCCCACATTGCTCAAAGTGGCTAGCTTTCATCCCAACACAGTTTATAGGGCCATACGGTACATAGTTTTCAAGTTACAGACTAAGCTAAGCAAAAGTGAACCAGGCCTTTTTACTGTGAAAATGGCACTTTGGGACTGTGAAAGTGACATTTTGGCCCTGTTGTCCCAAACTGCCCCAGCACTTCCCACATTGCTCAAAGTGGCTAGCTTTCATCCCAACACAGTTTATAGGGCCATACGGTACATAGTTTTCAAGTTACAGACTAAGCTAAGCAAAATGAATCTTTTTTTTTTTACTGTGAAAACGGCACTTTGGGACTGTGAAAGTGACATTTTGGCCCTGTTGTCCCAAACTGCCCCAGCACTTCCCACATTGCTCAAAGTGGCTAGCTTTCATCCCAACACAGTTTATAGGGCCATACGGTACATAGTTTTCAAGTTACAGACTAAGCTAAGCAAAAGTGAACCAGGCCTTTTTACTGTGAAAATGGCACTTTGGGACTGTGAAAGTGACATTTTGGCCCTGTTGTCCCAAACTGCCCCAGCACTTCCCACATTGCTCAAAGTGGCTAGCTTTCATCCCAACACAGTTTATAGGGCCATACGGTACATAGTTTTCAAGTTACAGACTAAGCTAAGCAAAAGTGAACCAGGCCTTTTTACTGTGAAAATGGCACTTTGGGACTGTGAAAGTGACATTTTGGCCCTGTTGTCCCAAACTGCCCCAGCACTTCCCACATTGCTCAAAGTGGCTAGCTTTCATCCCAACACAGTTTATAGGGCCATACGGTACATAGTTTTCAAGTTACAGACTAAGCTAAGCAAAAGTGAACCAGGCCTTTTTACTGTGAAAATGGCACTTTGGGACTGTGAAAGTGACATTTTGGCCCTGTTCGTTCCCTGTTGTCCCAAACTGCCCCAGCTCTTGCCACAATGCTCAAAGTGGCTAGCTTTCATCCCAACACAGTTTATAGGGCCATACGGTACATAGTTTTCAAGTTACAGACTAAGCTAAGCAAAAGTGAACCAGGCCTTTTTACTGTGAAAATGGCACTTTGGGACTGTGAAAGTGACATTTTGGCCCTGTTGTCCCAAACTGCCCCAGCACTTCCCACACTGCTCAAAGTGGCTAGCTTTCATCCCAACACAGTTTATAGGGCCATACGGTACATAGTTTTCAAGTTACAGACTAAGCTAAGCAAAAGTGAACCAGGCCTTTTTACTGTGAAAATGGCACTTTGGGACTGTGAAAGTGACATTTTGGCCCTGTTGTCCCAAACTGCCCCAGCACTTCCCACATTGCTCAAAGTGGCTAGCTTTCATCCCAACACAGTTTATAGGGCCATACGGTACATAGTTTTGAAGTTACAGACTAAGCTAAGCAAAAGTGAACCAGGCCTTTTTACTGTGAAAATGGCACTTTGGGACTGTGAAAGTGACATTTTGGCCCTGTTGTCCCAAACTGCCCCAGCACTTCCCACATTGCTCAAAGTGGCTAGCTTTCATCCCAACACAGTTTATAGGGCCATACGGTACATAGTTTTCAAGTTACAGACTAAGCTAAGCAAAAGTGAACCAGGCCTTTTTACTGTGAAAATGGCACTTTGGGACTGTGAAAGTGACATTTTGGCCCTGTTCGTTCCCTGTTGTCCCAAACTGCCCCAGCTCTTGCCACAATGCTCAAAGTGGCTAGCTTTCATCCCAACACAGTTTATAGGGCCATACGGTACATAGTTTTCAAGTTACAGACTAAGCTAAGCAAAAGTGAACCAGGCCTTTTTACTGTGAAAATGGCACTTTGGGACTGTGAAAGTGACATTTTGGCCCTGTTGTCCCAAACTGCCCCAGCACTTCCCACACTGCTCAAAGTGGCTAGCTTTCATCCCAACACAGTTTATAGGGCCATACGGTACATAGTTTTCAAGTTACAGACTAAGCTAAGCAAAAGTGAACCAGGCCTTTTTACTGTGAAAATGGCACTTTGGGACTGTGAAAGTGACATTTTGGCCCTGTTGTCCCAAACTGCCCCAGCACTTCCCACATTGCTCAAAGTGGCTAGCTTTCATCCCAACACAGCTTATAGGGCCATACGGTACATAGTTTTCAAGTTACAGACTAAGCTAAGCAAAAGTGAACCAGGCCTTTTTACTGTGAAAATGGCACTTTGGGACTGTGAAAGTGACATTTTGGCCCTGTTGTCCCAAACTGCCCCAGCACTTCCCACATTGCTCAAAGTGGCTAGCTTTCATCCCAACACAGTTTATAGGGCCATACGGTACATAGTTTTCAAGTTACAGACTAAGCTAAGCAAAATGAATCTTTTTTTTTTTACTGTGAAAACGGCACTTTGGGACTGTGAAAGTGACATTTTGGCCCTGTTGTCCCAAACTGCCCCAGCACTTCCCACATTGCTCAAAGTGGCTAGCTTTCATCCCAACACAGTTTATAGGGCCATACGGTACATAGTTTTCAAGTTACAGACTAAGCTAAGCAAAAGTGAACCAGGCCTTTTTACTGTGAAAATGGCACTTTGGGACTGTGAAAGTGACATTTTGGCCCTGTTGTCCCAAACTGCCCCAGCACTTCCCACATTGCTCAAAGTGGCTAGCTTTCATCCCAACACAGTTTATAGGGCCATACGGTACATAGTTTTCAAGTTACAGACTAAGCTAAGCAAAAGTGAACCAGGCCTTTTTACTGTGAAAATGGCACTTTGGGACTGTGAAAGTGACATTTTGGCCCTGTTGTCCCAAACTGCCCCAGCACTTCCCACATTGCTCAAAGTGGCTAGCTTTCATCCCAACACAGTTTATAGGGCCATACGGTACATAGTTTTCAAGTTACAGACTAAGCTAAGCAAAAGTGAACCAGGCCTTTTTACTGTGAAAATGGCACTTTGGGACTGTGAAAGTGACATTTTGGCCCTGTTGTCCCAAACTGCCCCAGCACTTCCCACATTGCTCAAAGTGGCTAGCTTTCATCCCAACACAGTTTATAGGGCCATACGGTACATAGTTTTCAAGTTACAGACTAAGCTAAGCAAAAGTGAACCAGGCCTTTTTACTGTGAAAATGGCACTTTGGGACTGTGAAAGTGACATTTTGGCCCTGTTCGTTCCCTGTTGTCCCAAACTGCCCCAGCTCTTGCCACAATGCTCAAAGTGGCTAGCTTTCATCCCAACACAGTTTATAGGGCCATACGGTACATAGTTTTCAAGTTACAGACTAAGCTAAGCAAAAGTGAACCAGGCCTTTTTACTGTGAAAATGGCACTTTGGGACTGTGAAAGTGACATTTTGGCCCTGTTGTCCCAAACTGCCCCAGCACTTCCCACATTGCTCAAAGTGGCTAGCTTTCATCCCAACACAGTTTATAGGGCCATACGGTACATAGTTTTCAAGTTACAGACTAAGCTAAGCAAAAGTGAACCAGGCCTTTTTACTGTGAAAATGGCACTTTGGGACTGTGAAAGTGACATTTTGGCCCTGTTGTCCCAAACTGCCCCAGCACTTTCCACATTGCTCAAAGTGGCTAGCTTTCATCCCAACACAGTTTATAGGGCCATACGGTACATAGTTTTCAAGTTACAGACAAAGCTAAGCAAAATGAATCTTTTTTTTTTTACTGTGAAAACGGCACTTTGGGACTGTGAAAGTGACATTTTGGCCCTGTTGTCCCAAACTGCCCCAGCACTTCCCACATTGCTCAAAGTGGCTAGCTTTCATCCCAACACAGTTTATAGGGCCATACGGTACATAGTTTTCAAGTTACAGACTAAGCTAAGCAAAAGTGAACCAGGCCTTTTTACTGTGAAAATGGCACTTTGGGACTGTGAAAGTGACATTTTGGCCCTGTTGTCCCAAACTGCCCCAGCACTTCCCACATTGCTCAAAGTGGCTAGCTTTCATCCCAACACAGTTTATAGGGCCATACGGTACATAGTTTTCAAGTTACAGACAAAGCTAAGCAAAATGAATCTTTTTTTTTTTACTGTGAAAACGGCACTTTGGGACTGTGAAAGTGACATTTTGGCCCTGTTGTCCCAAACTGCCCCAGCACTTCCCACATTGCTCAAAGTGGCTAGCTTTCATCCCAACACAGTTTATAGGGCCATACGGTACATAGTTTTCAAGTTACAGACTAAGCTAAGCAAAATGAATCTGTTTTTTTTTACTGTGAAAATGGCACTTTGGGACTGTGAAAGTGACATTTTGGCCCTGTTGTCCC
>NW_027665479.1:0-144758 GCF_963924005.1 Protomyctophum bolini | reverse complement strand
ACATTTTGGCCTGTTGTCCCAAACTGCCCCAGCACTTCCCACATTGCTCAAAGTGGCTAGCTTTCATCCCAACACAGTTTATAGGGCCCATACGGTACATAGTTTTCAAGTTACAGACTAAGCTAAGCAAAAGTGAACCAGGCCTTTTTACTGTGAAAATGGCACTTTGGGACTGTGAAAGTGACATTTTGGCCCTGTTGTCCCAAACTGCCCCAGCACTTCCCACATTGCTCAAAGTGGCTAGCTTTCATCCCAACACAGTTTATAGGGCCATACGGTACATAGTTTTCAAGTTACAGACTAAGCTAAGCAAAAGTGAACCAGGCCTTTTTACTGTGAAAATGGCACTTTGGGACTGTGAAAGTGACATTTTGGCCCTGTTGTCCCAAACTGCCCCAGCACTTCCCACATTGCTCAAAGTGGCTAGCTTTCATCCCAACACAGTTTATAGGGCCATACGGTACATAGTTTTCAAGTTACAGACTAAGCTAAGCAAAAGTGAACCAGGCCTTTTTACTGTGAAAATGGCACTTTGGGACTGTGAAAGTGACATTTTGGCCCTGTTGTCCCAAACTGCCCCAGCACTTCCCACATTGCTCAAAGTGGCTAGCTTTCATCCCAACACAGTTTATAGGGCCATACGGTACATAGTTTTCAAGTTACAGACTAAGCTAAGCAAAAGTGAACCAGGCCTTTTTACTGTGAAAATGGCACTTTGGGACTGTGAAAAGTGACATTTTGGCCCTGTTGTCCCAAACTGCCCCAGCACTTCCCACATTGCTCAAAGTGGCTAGCTTTCATCCCAACACAGTTTATAGGGCCATACGGTACATAGTTTTCAAGTTACAGACTAAGCTAAGCAAAATTAATCTTTTTTTTTTACTGTGAAAACGGCACTTTGGGACTGTGAAAGTGACATTTTGGCCCTGTTGTCCCAAACTGCCCCAGCACTTCCCACATTGCTCAAAGTGGCTAGCTTTCATCCCAACACAGTTTATAGGGCCATACGGTACATAGTTTTCAAGTTACAGACTAAGCTAAGCAAAAGTGAACCAGGCCTTTTTACTGTGAAAATGGCACTTTGGGACTGTGAAAGTGACATTTTGGCCCTGTTGTCCCAAACTGCCCCAGCACTTCCCACATTGCTCAAAGTGGCTAGCTTTCATCCCAACACAGTTTATAGGGCCATACGGTACATAGTTTTCAAGTTACAGACTAAGCTAAGCAAAAGTGAACCAGGCCTTTTTACTGTGAAAATGGCACTTTGGGACTGTGAAAGTGACATTTTGGCCCTGTTGTCCCAAAATGCCCCAGCACTTCCACATTGCTCAAAGTGGCTAGCTTTCATCCAACACAGTTTATAGGCCATACGGTACATAGTTTTCAAGTTACAGACTAAGCTAAGCAAAAGTGAACCAGGCCTTTTTACTGTGAAAATGGCACTTTGGGACTGTGAAAGTGACATTTTGGCCCTGTTCGTTCCCTGTTGTCCCAAACTGCCCAGCTCTTGCCACAATGCTCAAAGTGGCTAGCTTTCATCCCAACACAGTTTATAGGGCCATACGGTACATAGTTTTCAAGTTACAGACTAAGCTAAGCAAAAGTGAACCAGGCCTTTTTACTGTGAAAATGGCACTTTGGACTGTGAAAGTGACATTTTGGCCCTGTTGTCCCAAACTGCCCCAGCACTTCCCACACTGCTCAAAGTGGCTAGCTTTCATCCCAACACAGTTTATAGGGCCATACGGTACATAGTTTTCAAGTTACAGACTAAGCTAAGCAAAAGTGAACCAGGCCTTTTTACTGTGAAAATGGCACTTTGGGACTGTGAAAGTGACATTTTGGCCCTGTTGTCCCAAACTGCCCCAGCACTTCCCACATTGCTCAAAGTGGCTAGCTTTCATCCCAACACAGTTTATAGGGCCATACGGTACATAGTTTTCAAGTTACAGACTAAGCTAAGCAAAAGTGAACCAGGCCTTTTTACTGTGAAAATGGCACTTTGGGACTGTGAAAGTGACATTTGGCCCTGTTGTCCCAAACTGCCCCAGCACTTCCCACACTGCTCAAAGTGGCTAGCTTTCATCCCAACACAGTTTATAGGGCCATACGGTACATAGTTTTCAAGTTACAGACTAAGCTAAGCAAAAGTGAACCAGGCCTTTTTACTGTGAAAATGGCACTTTGGGACTGTGAAAGTGACATTTTGGCCCTGTTGTCCCAAACTGCCCCAGCACTTCCCACATTGCTCAAAGTGGCTAGCTTTCATCCCAACACAGTTTATAGGGCCATACGGTACATAGTTTTCAAGTTACAGACTAAGCTAAGCAAAAGTGAACCAGGCCTTTTTACTGTGAAAATGGCACTTTGGGACTGTGAAAGTGACATTTTGGCCCTGTTGTCCCAAACTGCCCCAGCACTTCCCACATTGCTCAAAGTGGCTAGCTTTCATACCAACACAGTTTATAGGGCCATACGGTACATAGTTTTCAAGTTACAGACTAAGCTAAGCAAAATGAATCTTTTTTTTTTACTGTGAAAACGGCACTTTGGGACTGTGAAAGTGACATTTTGGCCCTGTTGTCCCAAACTGCCCCAGCACTTCCCACATTGCTCAAAGTGGCTAGCTTTCATCCCAACACAGTTTATAGGGCCATACGGTACATAGTTTTCAAGTTACAGACTAAGCTAAGCAAAAGTGAACCAGGCCTTTTTACTGTGAAAAATGGCACTTTGGGACTGTGAAAGTGACATTTTGGCCCTGTTGTCCCAAACTGCCCCAGCACTTCCCACATTGCTCAAAGTGGCTAGCTTTCATCCCAACACAGTTTATAGGGCCATACGGTACATAGTTTCAAGTTACAGACTAAGCTAAGCAAAAGTGAACCAGGCCTTTTTACTGTGAAAATGGCACTTTGGGACTGTGAAAGTGACATTTTGGCCCTGTTGTCCCAAACTGCCCCAGCACTTCCCACATTGCTCAAAGTGGCTAGCTTTCATCCCAACACAGTTTATAGGGCCATACGGTACATAGTTTTCAAGTTACAGACTAAGCTAAGCAAAAGTGAACCAGGCCTTTTTACTGTGAAAATGGCACTTTGGACTGTGAAAGTGACATTTTGGCCCTGTTCGTTCCCTGTTGTCCCAAACTGCCCCAGCTCTTGCCACAATGCTCAAAGTGGCTAGCTTTCATCCCAACACAGGTTATAGGGCCATACGGTACATAGTTTTCAAGTTACAGACTAAGCTAAGCAAAGTGAACCAGGCCTTTTTACTGTGAAAATGGCACTTTGGGACTGTGAAAGTGACATTTTGGCCCTGTTGTCCCAAACTGCCCCAGCACTTCCCACATTGCTCAAAGTGGCTAGCTTTCATCCCAACACAGTTTATAGGGCCATACGGTACATAGTTTTCAAGTTACAGACTAAGCTAAGCAAAAGTGAACCAGGCCTTTTTACTGTGAAAATGGCACTTTGGGACTGTGAAAGTGACATTTTGGCCCTGTTGTCCCAAACTGCCCCAGCACTTCCCACATTGCTCAAAGTGGCTAGCTTTCATCCCAACACAGTTTATAGGGCCATACGGTACATAGTTTTCAAGTTACAGACTAAGCTAAGCAAAAGTGAACCAGGCCTTTTTACTGTGAAAATGGCACTTTGGGACTGTGAAAGTGACATTTTGGCCCTGTTGTCCCAAACTGCCCCAGCACTTCCCACATTGCTCAAAGTGGCTAGCTTTCATCCCAACACAGTTTATAGGGCCATACGGTACATAGTTTTCAAGTTACAGACTAAGCTAAGCAAAAGTGAACCAGGCCTTTTTACTGTGAAAATGGCACTTTGGGACTGTGAAAGTGACATTTTGGCCCTGTTGTCCCAAACTGCCCCAGCACTTCCCACATTGCTCAAAGTGGCTAGCTTTCATCCCAACACAGTTTATAGGGCCATACGGTACATAGTTTTCAAGTTACAGACTAAGCTAAGCAAAAGTGAACCAGGCCTTTTTACTGTGAAAATGGCACTTTGGGACTGTGAAAGTGACATTTTGGCCCTGTTGTCCCAAACTGCCCCAGCACTTCCCACATTGCTCAAAGTGGCTAGCTTTCATCCCAACACAGTTTATAGGGCCATACGGTACATAGTTTTCAAGTTACAGACTAAGCTAAGCAAAAGTGAACCAGGCCTTTTTACTGTGAAAATGGCACTTTGGGACTGTGAAAGTGACATTTTGGCCCTGTTGTCCCAAACTGCCCCAGCACTTCCCACATTGCTCAAAGTGGCTAGCTTTCATCCCAACACAGTTTATAGGGCCATACGGTACATAGTTTTCAAGTTACAGACTAAGCTAAGCAAAAGTGAACCAGGCCTTTTTACTGTGAAAATGGCACTTTGGGACTGTGAAAGTGACATTTTGGCCCTGTTGTCCCAAACTGCCCCAGCACTTCCCACATTGCTCAAAGTGGCTAGCTTTCATCCCAACACAGTTTATAGGGCCATACGGTACATAGTTTTCAAGTTACAGACTAAGCTAAGCAAAATTAATCTTTTTTTTTTACTGTGAAAACGGCACTTTGGGACTGTGAAAGTGACATTTTGGCCCTGTTGTCCCAAACTGCCCCAGCACTTCCCACATTGCTCAAAGTGGCTAGCTTTCATCCCAACACAGTTTATAGGGCCATACGGTACATAGTTTTCAAGTTACAGACTAAGCTAAGCAAAAGTGAACCAGGCCTTTTTACTGTGAAAATGGCACTTTGGGACTGTGAAAGTGACATTTTGGCCCTGTTGTCCCAAAATGCCCCAGCACTTCCCACATTGCTCAAAGTGGCTAGCTTTCATCCCAACACAGTTTATAGGGCCATACGGTACATAGTTTTCAAGTTACAGACTAAGCTAAGCAAAAGTGAACCAGGCCTTTTTACTGTGAAAATGGCACTTTGGGACTGTGAAAGTGACATTTTGGCCCTGTTCGTTCCCTGTTGTCCCAAACTGCCCCAGCTCTTGCCACAATGCTCAAAGTGGCTAGCTTTCATCCCAACACAGTTTATAGGGCCATACGGTACATAGTTTTCAAGTTACAGACTAAGCTAAGCAAAAGTGAACCAGGCCTTTTTACTGTGAAAATGGCACTTTGGGACTGTGAAAGTGACATTTTGGCCCTGTTGTCCCAAACTGCCCCAGCACTTCCCACATTGCTCAAAGTGGCTAGCTTTCATCCCAACACAGTTTATAGGGCCATACGGTACATAGTTTTCAAGTTACAGACTAAGCTAAGCAAAAGTGAACCAGGCCTTTTTACTGTGAAAATGGCACTTTGGGACTGTGAAAGTGACATTTTGGCCCTGTTGTCCCAAACTGCCCCAGCACTTCCCACATTGCTCAAAGTGGCTAGCTTTCATCCCAACACAGTTTATAGGGCCATACGGTACATAGTTTTCAAGTTACAGACTAAGCTAAGCAAAAGTGAACCAGGCCTTTTTACTGTGAAAATGGCACTTTGGGACTGTGAAAGTGACATTTTGGCCCTGTTGTCCCAAACTGCCCCAGCACTTCCCACATTGCTCAAAGTGGCTAGCTTTCATCCCAACACAGTTTATAGGGCCATACGGTACATAGTTTTCAAGTTACAGACTAAGCTAAGCAAAATGAATCTTTTTTTTTTACTGTGAAAACGGCACTTTGGGACTGTGAAAGTGACATTTTGGCCCTGTTGTCCCAAACTGCCCCAGCACTTCCCACATTGCTCAAAGTGGCTAGCTTTCATCCCAACACAGTTTATAGGGCCATACGGTACATAGTTTTCAAGTTACAGACTAAGCTAAGCAAAAGTGAACCAGGCCTTTTTACTGTGAAAATGGCACTTTGGGACTGTGAAAGTGACATTTTGGCCCTGTTGTCCCAAACTGCCCCAGCACTTCCCACATTGCTCAAAGTGGCTAGCTTTCATCCCAACACAGTTTATAGGGCCATACGGTACATAGTTTTCAAGTTACAGACTAAGCTAAGCAAAAGTGAACCAGGCCTTTTTACTGTGAAAATGGCACTTTGGGACTGTGAAAGTGACATTTTGGCCCTGTTCGTTCCCTGTTGTCCCAAACTGCCCCAGCTCTTGCCACAATGCTCAAAGTGGCTAGCTTTCATCCCAACACAGGTTATAGGGCCATACGGTACATAGTTTTCAAGTTACAGACTAAGCTAAGCAAAAGTGAACCAGGCCTTTTTACTGTGAAAATGGCACTTTGGGACTGTGAAAGTGACATTTTGGCCCTGTTGTCCCAAACTGCCCCAGCACTTCCCACATTGCTCAAAGTGGCTAGCTTTCATCCCAACACAGTTTATAGGGCCATACGGTACATAGTTTTCAAGTTACAGACTAAGCTAAGCAAAAGTGAACCAGGCCTTTTTACTGTGAAAATGGCACTTTGGGACTGTGAAAGTGACATTTTGGCCCTGTTGTCCCAAACTGCCCCAGCACTTCCCACATTGCTCAAAGTGGCTAGCTTTCATCCCAACACAGTTTATAGGGCCATACGGTACATAGTTTTCAAGTTACAGACTAAGCTAAGCAAAAGTGAACCAGGCCTTTTTACTGTGAAAATGGCACTTTGGGACTGTGAAAGTGACATTTTGGCCCTGTTGTCCCAAACTGCCCCAGCACTTCCCACATTGCTCAAAGTGGCTAGCTTTCATCCCAACACAGTTTATAGGGCCATACGGTACATAGTTTTCAAGTTACAGACTAAGCTAAGCAAAATTAATCTTTTTTTTTTTACTGTGAAAATGGCACTTTGGGACTGTGAAAGTGACATTTTGGCCCTGTTCGATCCCTGTTGTCCCAAACTGCCCCAGCTCTTGCCACAATGCTCAAAGTGGCTAGCTTTCATCCCAACACAGTTTATAGGGCCATACGGTACATAGTTTTCAAGTTACAGACTAAGCTAAGCAAAAGTGAACCAGGCCTTTTTACTGTGAAAATGGCATTTTGGGACTGTGAAAGTGACATTTTGGCCCTGTTGTCCCAAACTGCCCCAGCACTTCCCACATTGCTCAAAGTGGCTAGCTTTCATCCCAACACAGTTTATAGGGCCATACGGTACATAGTTTTCAAGTTACAGACTAAGCTAAGCAAAAGTGAACCAGGCCTTTTTACTGTGAAAATGGCACTTTGGGACTGTGAAAGTGACATTTTGGCCCTGTTGTCCCAAACTGCCCCAGCACTTCCCACATTGCTCAAAGTGGCTAGCTTTCATCCCAACACAGTTTATAGGGCCATACGGTACATAGTTTTCAAGTTACAGACTAAGCTAAGCAAAATTAATCTTTTTTTTTTTACTGTGAAAATGGCACTTTGGGACTGTGAAAGTGACATTTTGGCCCTGTTCGATCCCTGTTGTCCCAAACTGCCCCAGCTCTTGCCACAATGCTCAAAGTGGCTAGCTTTCATCCCAACACAGTTTATAGGGCCATACGGTACATAGTTTTCAAGTTACAGACTAAGCTAAGCAAAAGTGAACCAGGCCTTTTTACTGTGAAAGTGACATTTTGGCCCTGTTGTCCCAAACTGCCCCAGCACTTCCCACATTGCTCAAAGTGGCTAGCTTTCATCCCAACACAGTTTATAGGGCCATACGGTACATAGTTTTCAAGTTACAGACTAAGCTAAGCAAAATGAATCTGTTTTTTTTTACTGTGAAAATGGCACTTTGGGACTGTGAAAGTGACATTTTGGCCCTGTTGTCCCAAACTGCCCCAGCACTTCCCACATTGCTCAAAGTGGCTAGCTTTCATCCCAACACAGTTTATAGGGCCATACGGTACATAGTTTTCAAGTTACAGACTAAGCTAAGCAAAATGAATCTGGTTTTTTTTACTGTGAAAATGGCACTTTGGGACTGTGAAAGTGACATTTTGGCCCTGTTGTCCCAAACTGCCCCAGCACTTCCCACATTGCTCAAAGTGGCTAGCTTTCATCCCAACACAGTTTATAGGGCCATACGGTACATAGTTTTCAAGTTACAGACTAAGCTAAGCAAAATGAATCTGTTTTTTTTTACTGTGAAAATGGCACTTTGGGACTGTGAAAGTGACATTTTGGCCCTGTTGTCCCAAACTGCCCCAGCACTTCCCACATTGCTCAAAGTGGCTAGCTTTCATCCCAACACAGTTTATAGGGCCATACGGTACATAGTTTTCAAGTTACAGACTAAGCTAAGCAAAAGTGAACCAGGCCTTTTTACTGTGAAAATGGCACTTTGGGACTGTGAAAGTGACATTTTGGCCCTGTTGTCCCAAACTGCCCCAGCACTTCCCACATTGCTCAAAGTGGCTAGCTTTCATCCCAACACAGTTTATAGGGCCATACGGTACATAGTTTTCAAGTTACAGACTAAGCTAAGCAAAATGAATCTGTTTTTTTTTACTGTGAAAATGGCACTTTGGGACTGTGAAAGTGACATTTTGGCCCTGTTGTCCCAAACTGCCCCAGCACTTCCCACATTGCTCAAAGTGGCTAGCTTTCATCCCAACACAGTTTATAGGGCCATACGGTACATAGTTTTCAAGTTACAGACTAAGCTAAGCAAAATTAATCTGTTTATTTTTACTGTGAAAATGGCACTTTGGGACTGTGAAAGTGACATTTTGGCCCTGTTGTCCCAAACTGCCCCAGCACTTCCCACATTGCTCAAAGTGGCTAGCTTTCATCCCAACACAGTTTATAGGGCCATACGGTACATAGTTTTCAAGTTACAGACTAAGCTAAGCAAAAGTGAACCAGGCCTTTTTACTGTGAAAATGGCACTTTGGGACTGTGAAAGTGACATTTTGGCCCTGTTGTCCCAAACTGCCCCAGCACTTCCCACATTGCTCAAAGTGGCTAGCTTTCATCCCAACACAGTTTATAGGGCCATACGGTACATAGTTTTCAAGTTACAGACTAAGCTAAGCAAAAGTGAACCAGGCCTTTTTACTGTGAAAATGGCACTTTGGGACTGTGAAAGTGACATTTTGGCCCTGTTGTCCCAAACTGCCCCAGCACTTCCCACATTGCTCAAAGTGGCTAGCTTTCATCCCAACACAGTTTATAGGGCCATACGGTACATAGTTTTCAAGTTACAGACTAAGCTAAGCAAAAGTGAACCAGGCCTTTTTACTGTGAAAATGGCACTTTGGGACTGTGAAAGTGACATTTTGGCCCTGTTGTCCCAAACTGCCCCAGCACTTCCCACATTGCTCAAAGTGGCTAGCTTTCATCCCAACACAGTTTATAGGGCCATACGGTACATAGTTTTCAAGTTACAGACTAAGCTAAGCAAAATTAATCTTTTTTTTTTTACTGTGAAAACGGCACTTTGGGACTGTGAAAGTGACATTTTGGCCCTGTTGTCCCAAACTGCCCCAGCACTTCCCACATTGCTCAAAGTGGCTAGCTTTCATCCCAACACAGTTTATAGGGCCATACGGTACATAGTTTTCAAGTTACAGACTAAGCTAAGCAAAAGTGAACCAGGCCTTTTTACTGTGAAAATGGCACTTTGGGACTGTGAAAGTGACATTTTGGCCCTGTTGTCCCAAACTGCCCCAGCACTTCCCACATTGCTCAAAGTGGCTAGCTTTCATCCCAACACAGTTTATAGGGCCATACGGTACATAGTTTTCAAGTTACAGACTAAGCTAAGCAAAAGTGAACCAGGCCTTTTTACTGTGAAAATGGCACTTTGGGACTGTGAAAGTGACATTTTGGCCCTGTTGTCCCAAACTGCCCCAGCACTTCCCACATTGCTCAAAGTGGCTAGCTTTCATCCCAACACAGTTTATAGGGCCATACGGTACATAGTTTTCAAGTTACAGACTAAGCTAAGCAAAAGTGAACCAGGCCTTTTTACTGTGAAAATGGCACTTTGGGACTGTGAAAGTGACATTTTGGCCCTGTTGTCCCAAACTGCCCCAGCACTTCCCACATTGCTCAAAGTGGCTAGCTTTCATCCCAACACAGTTTATAGGGCCATACGGTACATAGTTTTCAAGTTACAGACTAAGCTAAGCAAAAGTGAACCAGGCCTTTTTACTGTGAAAATGGCACTTTGGGACTGTGAAAGTGACATTTTGGCCCTGTTGTCCCAAACTGCCCCAGCACTTCCCACATTGCTCAAAGTGGCTAGCTTTCATCCCAACACAGTTTATAGGGCCATACGGTACATAGTTTTCAAGTTACAGACTAAGCTAAGCAAAAGTGAACCAGGCCTTTTTACTGTGAAAATGGCACTTTGGGACTGTGAAAGTGACATTTTGGCCCTGTTGTCCCAAACTGCCCCAGCACTTCCCACATTGCTCAAAGTGGCTAGCTTTCATCCCAACACAGTTTATAGGGCCATACGGTACATAGTTTTCAAGTTACAGACTAAGCTAAGCAAAAGTGAACCAGGCCTTTTTACTGTGAAAATGGCACTTTGGGACTGTGAAAGTGACATTTTGGCCCTGTTGTCCCAAACTGCCCCAGCACTTCCCACATTGCTCAAAGTGGCTAGCTTTCATCCCAACACAGTTTATAGGGCCATACGGTACATAGTTTTCAAGTTACAGACTAAGCTAAGCAAAAGTGAACCAGGCCTTTTTACTGTGAAAATGGCACTTTGGGACTGTGAAAGTGACATTTTGGCCCTGTTGTCCCAAACTGCCCCAGCACTTCCCACATTGCTCAAAGTGGCTAGCTTTCATCCCAACACAGTTTATAGGGCCATACGGTACATAGTTTTCAAGTTACAGACTAAGCTAAGCAAAAGTGAACCAGGCCTTTTTACTGTGAAAATGGCACTTTGGGACTGTGAAAGTGACATTTTGGCCCTGTTCGTTCCCTGTTGTCCCAAACTGCCCCAGCTCTTGCCACAATGCTCAAAGTGGCTAGCTTTCATCCCAACACAGTTTATAGGGCCATACGGTACATAGTTTTCAAGTTACAGACTAAGCTAAGCAAAAGTGAACCAGGCCTTTTTACTGTGAAAATGGCACTTTGGGACTGTGAAAGTGACATTTTGGCCCTGTTGTCCCAAACTGCCCCAGCACTTCCCACATTGCTCAAAGTGGCTAGCTTTCATCCCAACACAGTTTATAGGGCCATACGGTACATAGTTTTCAAGTTACAGACTAAGCTAAGCAAAAGTGAACCAGGCCTTTTTACTGTGAAAATGGCACTTTGGGACTGTGAAAGTGACATTTTGGCCCTGTTGTCCCAAACTGCCCCAGCACTTCCCACATTGCTCAAAGTGGCTAGCTTTCATCCCAACACAGTTTATAGGGCCATACGGTACATAGTTTTCAAGTTACAGACAAAGCTAAGCAAAATGAATCTTTTTTTTTTTACTGTGAAAACGGCACTTTGGGACTGTGAAAGTGACATACATAGCGCCCTGTACGGTCGCAAACTGCCCCAGGGGGGGCCAACTTTCCCACATTGCTCAAAGTGGCTTAGCTTTCATACTCCCAACACAGTTTATAGGGCCATACGGTACATTAGTTTCAAGTTACAGATAAGCTAAGCAAAAGTGAACCGGCCTTATTACTGTGAAAATGGCTCTTGGACTGTGGAAGAAAGTGGGACAACTGCCCCAGCACTTCCCACATTGCTCAAAGTGGCTAGCTTTCATCCCAACACAGTTTATAGGGCCATACGGTACATAGTTTTCAAGTTACAGACTAAGCTAAGCAAAAGTGAACCAGGCCTTTTTACTGTGAAAATGGCACTTTGGGACTGTGAAAGTGACATTTTGGCCCTGTTGTCCCAAACTGCCCCAGCACTTCCCACATTGCTCAAAGTGGCTAGCTTTCATCCCAACACAGTTTATAGGGCCATACGGTACATAGTTTTCAAGTTACAGACTAAGCTAAGCAAAATGAATCTGTTTTTTTTTTACTGTGAAAATGGCACTTTGGGACTGTGAAAGTGACATTTTGGCCCTGTTGTCCCAAACTGCCCCAGCACTTCCCACATTGCTCAAAGTGGCTAGCTTTCATCCCAACACAGTTTATAGGGCCATACGGTACATAGTTTTCAAGTTACAGACTAAGCTAAGCAAAAGTGAACCAGGCCTTTTTACTGTGAAAATGGCACTTTGGGACTGTGAAAGTGACATTTTGGCCCTGTTGTCCCAAACTGCCCCAGCACTTCCCACATTGCTCAAAGTGGCTAGCTTTCATCCCAACACAGTTTATAGGGCCATACGGTACATAGTTTTCAAGTTACAGACTAAGCTAAGCAAAAGTGAACCAGGCCTTTTTACTGTGAAAATGGCACTTTGGGACTGTGAAAGTGACATTTTGGCCCTGTTGTCCCAAACTGCCCCAGCACTTCCCACATTGCTCAAAGTGGCTAGCTTTCATCCCAACACAGTTTATAGGGCCATACGGTACATAGTTTTCAAGTTACAGACTAAGCTAAGCAAAAGTGAACCAGGCCTTTTTACTGTGAAAATGGCACTTTGGGACTGTGAAAGTGACATTTTGGCCCTGTTCGTTCCCTGTTGTCCCAAACTGCCCCAGCTCTTGCCACAATGCTCAAAGTGGCTAGCTTTCATCCCAACACAGTTTATAGGGCCATACGGTACATAGTTTTCAAGTTACAGACTAAGCTAAGCAAAAGTGAACCAGGCCTTTTTACTGTGAAAATGGCACTTTGGGACTGTGAAAGTGACATTTTGGCCCTGTTGTCCCAAACTGCCCCAGCACTTCCCACATTGCTCAAAGTGGCTAGCTTTCATCCCAACACAGTTTATAGGGCCATACGGTACATAGTTTTCAAGTTACAGACTAAGCTAAGCAAAATGAATCTGTTTTTTTTTACTGTGAAAATGGCACTTTGGGACTGTGAAAGTGACATTTTGGCCCTGTTGTCCCAAACTGCCCCAGCACTTCCCACATTGCTCAAAGTGGCTAGCTTTCATCCCAACACAGTTTATAGGGCCATACGGTACATAGTTTTCAAGTTACAGACTAAGCTAAGCAAAATGAATCTGTTTTTTTTTACTGTGAAAATGGCACTTTGGGACTGTGAAAGTGACATTTTGGCCCTGTTGTCCCAAACTGCCCCAGCACTTCCCACATTGCTCAAAGTGGCTAGCTTTCATCCCAACACAGTTTATAGGGCCATACGGTACATAGTTTTCAAGTTACAGACTAAGCTAAGCAAAATGAATCTGTTTTTTTTTACTGTGAAAATGGCACTTTGGGACTGTGAAAGTGACATTTTGGCCCTGTTGTCCCAAACTGCCCCAGCACTTCCCACATTGCTCAAAGTGGCTAGCTTTCATCCCAACACAGTTTATAGGGCCATACGGTACATAGTTTTCAAGTTACAGACTAAGCTAAGCAAAAGTGAACCAGGCCTTTTTACTGTGAAAATGGCACTTTGGGACTGTGAAAGTGACATTTTGGCCCTGTTGTCCCAAACTGCCCCAGCACTTCCCACATTGCTCAAAGTGGCTAGCTTTCATCCCAACACAGTTTATAGGGCCATACGGTACATAGTTTTCAAGTTACAGACTAAGCTAAGCAAAATGAATCTGTTTTTTTTTACTGTGAAAATGGCACTTTGGGACTGTGAAAGTGACATTTTGGCCCTTTGGCCCAAACTGCCCCAGCACTTCCCACATTGCTCAAAGTGGCTAGCTTTCATCCCAACACAGTTTATAGGGCCATACGGTACATAGTTTTCAAGTTACAGACTAAGCTAAGCAAAATGAATCTGTTTATTTTTACTGTGAAAATGGCACTTTGGGACTGTGAAAGTGACATTTTGGCCCTGTTGTCCCAAACTGCCCCAGCACTTCCCACATTGCTCAAAGTGGCTAGCTTTTGATGTATATATTTTGTGTCAAATGACCCTTGTCTGGTAGCAGCGATGGTTGAATGAGTGGGAAGAAACGGAGGCAGGCAGCAAGTTGCAGTCTTACGAATCCTTCAGCTTTATTGTCAGGATTCACTCAGTCAGTACAAGGCAGCAGGCACGGGCTGAAGGCCCCGTGCCCAGGATGTCACATTCGTAGCCAATCTATGTGAACACACAACAGTGTTTCCAACATTGCAGTTTATTCAATTCAAAGTCCCTCCTCCGGATACAAGCAGGCTACCTCCGCTATTATGAGAGCCAATCAAAACGTTATACTCACAGGATGTTCCTGTGAGTAGGAGGGACACATTTGCATGTAGTTTCATGTGGCACACAGTGACTATACTTAACTATACGGTTTATATCAATAGGACTAACTAAATATCTATACTATATATGAAGTATTGCAGAACCTTATTTAACACATAATGTCACAAAGGTAATGTATTAGTAACAGGTCTAACTGATTAAATCACAAATACATTTGTAGGCTAGAGAACAGAGAGCAGGAAGCTCCCTGAACACACACACACAGCTGTTGGATTGCCTGTTGAGGTTAGAACTGTCCCGCGACCCCCCTGGGGTCTTGACAGCTTCTAACAGAAACAGGCCCGATTGTAAATAACTCTACGCAGTTTACTCTTTGTATGAAGTCACCACAGTGTACATGTCCTGTGGGTCAGCCCGTGTACTTAATCTGATCCATATTCATCATATTCCCCCCTCAACAGGCTTTTACGCCTGTTGCAATATCCTTACAGCATCAGAATCCATAACCTGCCAAATTAATATTTCCAAAAACCTTTTTTTTTTTTCTTCATTTTTTCCCCAAAATTCAAAATTAATCATTAAACCATAGTTTAACATGATAAGACCCCCCTCGACACAGGAGCACCTTGTTAACCACCTAAATTGTATCGGAACAAACCCTCTCTTGTAGACAGGTTTGAACCATTTTGTAAAATGCTATTTAGACCAAATCAAATTCCTACACTGATTAAATTCAAATACCTGTAAATGAAAAGTTAACACTCATAACATAACAAATAAACACAAACATCCCTAAAAATAGTACCATTTCCAGTACCTTGCTATATCTACTTGACTCATGTCAGCACACAATACAACAAACTCAAACATCAAAACATTATTTTCAGACATTAATCACAATCCAGATGAACAATGATTTTTTCTTTCTCATGACGCAAATTGTTCAGACGTCCAGACACGCGGTAGGAAACGATTCCCACATTTCTTTTTTCGCCTACAGAATAACAACGCTCGGAAAAATCCTTCTTGATTCTCAGCACTGGCATAGCTCTCAGATCTGTAGGTACAGAGCAGACAGTCACCTTATGTCTCCGCACAAGTGTACTTTCGAGCAATCACAAGGCTCTAGTGGACAGCTTATTGTACAATCATGTCAATCATGAAAGCAATAGCATTGAAACTCTCTTCTCCTCATTGTAACATGAACGTTGGAACGCTCCCCACTCCTCTCTTCAGAGCAGAAGTGGTTCCTCTCCTCCATTTCAGCATGAGCCCTGGCCACAGAATAGTGTTCGATCCTTCCGACACCTTCCTGCAGCCAACGCAGTAGCAGCAGCTGTGAAGATCACCTGCTGTTTTGATCTCCTCTCAGTAGAAGCTGATTTCAGGAGCTCCTCTCTCATGTTGTGTAGACAGCTGCCTGTGGACACACCCCCCTGGACTCTTGGTCCTCTGGGGATGACCCCATCTTCCTGTTGGCACTGTCGTATGTCACCTGTACTGGTGTAGATGGAATCCATGTATGGACTCTCTTCCACACCTATTAAAAGGAAAATATGCAGGCCTATCTAGAGAAGTTTCCCTAGTTCTGGCATGGCAGAAGAATGTTATCAACTCACTGATGTCAAATCAACAAGCTCATTATGAAAGGGCAGGACTGGTGGTTAAGCTGAGGGGCATATTGTTTTAACCCTGAAAACATTCAACCTTGGTTGTACTTCCCTCGGCTGAAAAGCTCCTCTCCTGGAGATATGCCACTCCTGGAGATATGGGTCAAAAAACCCCTCAGTCACCAGCTATAGCCAGCTGCTCAGATCACAGAGTTTGCGAATCCCCATGATCACTATATGTAAAATGTAAGGTGGTGTCAGCCGCCGCCTTCACCACCCCCCACACACACATAGGGCACCTTGACTAAGGCCAATAATTTGTTCAGAGTCCTTGCAATCTACTTTTGACATCAGACTCCTCCAGTCACTCCTCACTCCGTTAGAGCAAAGATCTTCAAACACTGTCCCACTCCCATCTGTTTCTCTAAAGTAGTACCCCCCAATAAATAACTGCTCACAGTTCACAGTGGGTCTTCTAAAACAGACAGTGGTAGAGAAGATTAGACATGACAGGACAGGAGGTCCACGCCCGTATCTATCTAGGGTGAAAAGGAAATAGCTCTTGTCTCTCCCCCTCTTAGTAATACTACCGGACATAACTTGGCCTGTCCCCAAGTAAGTATTTGTATGAAGTTCATACATTAATTGATTTCATTCGCTCACTCACACATTATTCTCAATCAAACATTGTGAATTCACTCACACATATTCACACATTCAGGCTCGTGATCTTCTCATTTAAACCCCTGGCCAGCCTACCCCAATTCAAGCTTCATATGACCTGGCAAGCAGTTGCTTCTCCCGACACCCTTAAGATGTACCAAATCAAATTCCACCACCAAAACAACAAAAATTCAACAGTAGACAACGTCTACCATTGCTATGCCTTTTTTAAATGAGAAGATCCCATGCCGCAGACACTCATACAGAGTCGCTTGAAATGCCGCAGACACTCTCATACAGAGTCGCTTGAAATTACTGCTACTATTTAGTAACATTATTTTCCAACCCTTCAAACATAACACATTCACATCACACAATATGACAAGGTAGAAGTATTGTTTCTTAGACTACTCCCCTCGACTCACTCACACACACAAAAGCGACACAATGTGCCGTGTCCTCTCACACACACATTTGCATACAACCAAACTCATGTAATTAGTAGATGTAGATTTCCCTCATTCTAGGCAACTGTTTTATCCTATTATCAAATTACTCATGCAGACTATATATTTCTTTTTATTTGTACCACTAAAAAACATGTAGGATTAACAATCCCTAATTAACCTATATTTTACCAAAATTTAGTCATTTCCAATGAGAAATGCATTCTCAGTTACCTTCTAAATTTAGCTTGGACCCCCAAATTAAACCCACACTTTTAAAACCTGAATTGTCCCCAATCTCTGAGTTTTGAGCACAAGACAACAAGCCATAGAGCTGTTGTCTCCGTCAAATTGAAAATGAACCTCTGCCATAATATCTATATTATCCATTTAAGAAAAAAGTCAATCTACTTTTTAAAACAGCCATGATCAAAAAATGAGGTAACAACCACTCCGTTCAGACGATCTGATTTGAATAGCCATCCCAGCTACTACTTCTCCAAAAGGCCTAATCCCAAACCATAATTACTACAGTGAAGTTAATAGTCTCCTATTTCGATTACCATATGCCTAATGGATACTTTAGCTCCACATTTTAACACAGACATTGTCCATAACTGCACCTTAAATAATTTCTTAAATTTAATTTCACACATACACTCTAACGTACATGATTAGCCATTTTATAGTTACCTTATCTATTTTTAGTTCATCCTTCAAGTTTTATTTATTAACCTCCTATTAATTTCAATTCATTAATCTAATTTGTTTATAATTTATTAACCTCCTACTAACCTCCCCCCTTGAGCCATCACCATCATATGGCTCATGACAGGAATCTCAAAGAAAACAGTGCAAAATCACCAGGCACACCCTGTATCATTATATGCCATCTATAAATCAACACACCACTCTCACCAGTCACAGAAGTACACAAATACACTCACACAGTCAGTAGAATAAATCAACCGACACACACACATCACAGACGTATCCATGCACCCAAGGCACATGCACTCACGCACGCACTCCAAAATCCCAGGCTCGTTTGCCAAGCCAAAGATAGAGAATATTCTATCAAACATCATGACTGTCCCCTCCCAAAAAGAGCAGACACGAACTAACTAAAAACCAGATGAAAAAACATACACCGGTCACATAATAACCCCAAGAACACACACGAAGTCCCCCACGAAATCAGCACCAAAAGAGCGCATACCCACACACGCACGCATGCGCACACGGAGCGGGCATAAGGGAAAACCGCAAAGGCAAGATCACAACAAGTCGTTCGTGAAACCTGCAACAAATAACAAATATAACGAAAACAAATCAGCATGTCCCCCATATGACAGACATCACAAGGAAAGTGACCACAACGCAAACGAAAAACAAAGTATTAAAGTTTAAACACTTTCGTACCTGCATGAACTACAAAGGGATTCCCCTCTCCTCCGGAGAAAACTCCCACCCCCACAACATGAAGGTACTAGTAGACACGGTCCCATAACGAACCACAGAAAAAACAAGAGATCTCAATCCAACATCATTCACCATACAAGCATATGCGTCCGATCATAAATCACCAGAAAAAAAAAACCGCCAGCCCAGGGGGAAGTAGAATGTTAGTCTAATCAAATGTCGAACGCCAAAATCGACCCCAAAACAGCAAAAATAGACTTCATTCCCGAATAAAAATAACCCCCACACAATTTAAGCCAGCACCTTTCCCCACTGCAACCCTCAACCTGGACAGCACACGCAGGCCACATACAGAACTGCAGTTCGTAATATGGAATATAGGCCTTCCTCACTGCCGGCAACACAAAGATGGTTCGGATTGGCCCAACGTGAGAAATACATAATTTCAAACTCCAACACGACATAATTATTCTTAACCCATCTTTGCCGTCGGCCCTGATTAATCCGACTAAACCCGTGAAGATATTTCCCAGGATCCAACTAAAATCACCCGCATAGTTGTTTCCTTTGAATTGGAATAACCGACCCAAAATCAGCGCTTGGTAATCACCCAACATGGGAAATACACAATACATGCTCCCATAGAATAGAAACAAAGGCAATGTTTATATAGTAAAAAACCATATCTTCTGCATTATTAGCCAGGAATGCCTTATAAACGAACCATCACTTGACGACGGAACATTTATAAAGTTAAAATTGTACTTAATTGTCGTAAAAAATGCATTCACCAGGGATAAGGACGAGGTCTTGGTCGCCCGGTGTGTACAGTTAAAATAAAACAATGGTAAATTAAATGCGTTGTCTACTGAGCGGACGTACTCTGCCCCTCTCCTCCCCCAACTCACATCACTCACCCCATCACCGCGACCACACCGTCACCCACAAAACCAGCCGCAGGTTCGTCTTGCGTGGCGTAGAAAAAACTCCACCAACAACCCACCAACATTGGGCGCCATCTGATGTATATATTTTGTGTCAAATGACCCTTGTCTGGTAGCAGCGATGGTTGAATGAGTGGGAAGAAACGGAGGCAGGCAGCAAGTTGCAGTCTTACGAATCCTTCAGCTTTATTGTCAGGATTCACTCAGTCAGTACAAGGCAGCAGGCACGGGCTGAAGGCCCCGTGCCCAGGATGTCACATTCGTAGCCAATCTATGTGAACACACAACAGTGTTTCCAACATTGCAGTTTATTCAATTCAAAGTCCCTCCTCCGGATACAAGCAGGCTACCTCCGCTATTATGAGAGCCAATCAAAACGTTATACTCACAGGATGTTCCTGTGAGTAGGAGGGACACATTTGCATGTAGTTTCATGTGGCACACAGTGACTATACTTAACTATACGGTTTATATCAATAGGACTAACTAAATATCTATACTATATATGAAGTATTGCAGAACCTTATTTAACACATAATGTCACAAAGGTAATGTATTAGTAACAGGTCTAACTGATTAAATCACAAATACATTTGTAGGCTAGAGAACAGAGAGCAGGAAGCTCCCTGAACACACACACACAGCTGTTGGATTGCCTGTTGAGGTTAGAACTGTCCCGCGACCCCCCTGGGGTCTTGACAGCTTCTAACAGAAACAGGCCCGATTGTAAATAACTCTACGCAGTTTACTCTTTGTATGAAGTCACCACAGTGTACATGTCCTGTGGGTCAGCCCGTGTACTTAATCTGATCCATATTCATCATATTCATCCCAACACAGTTTATAGGGCCATACGGTACATAGTTTTCAAGTTACAGACTAAGCTAAGCAAAAGTGAACCAGGCCTTTTTACTGTGAAAATGGCACTTTGGGACTGTGAAAGTGACATTTTGGCCCTGTTGTCCCAAACTGCCCCAGCACTTCCCACATTGCTCAAAGTGGCTAGCTTTCATCCCAACACAGTTTATAGGGCCATACGGTACATAGTTTTCAAGTTACAGACTAAGCTAAGCAAAAGTGAACCAGGCCTTTTTACTGTGAAAATGGCACTTTGGGACTGTGAAAGTGACATTTTGGCCCTGTTGTCCCAAACTGCCCCAGCACTTCCCACATTGCTCAAAGTGGCTAGCTTTCATCCCAACACAGTTTATAGGGCCATACGGTACATAGTTTTCAAGTTACAGACTAAGCTAAGCAAAAGTGAACCAGGCCTTTTTACTGTGAAAATGGCACTTTGGGACTGTGAAAGTGACATTTTGGCCCTGTTGTCCCAAACTGCCCCAGCACTTCCCACATTGCTCAAAGTGGCTAGCTTTCATCCCAACACAGTTTATAGGGCCATACGGTACATAGTTTTCAAGTTACAGACTAAGCTAAGCAAAATGAATCTTTTTTTTTTTACTGTGAAAACGGCACTTTGGGACTGTGAAAGTGACATTTTGGCCCTGTTGTCCCAAACTGCCCCAGCACTTCCCACATTGCTCAAAGTGGCTAGCTTTCATCCCAACACAGTTTATAGGGCCATACGGTACATAGTTTTCAAGTTACAGACAAAGCTAAGCAAAATGAATCTTTTTTTTTTTACTGTGAAAACGGCACTTTGGGACTGTGAAAGTGACATTTTGGCCCTGTTGTCCCAAACTGCCCCAGCACTTCCCACATTGCTCAAAGTGGCTAGCTTTCATCCCAACACAGTTTATAGGGCCATACGGTACATAGTTTTCAAGTTACAGACTAAGCTAAGCAAAATGAATCTGTTTTTTTTTACTGTGAAAATGGCACTTTGGGACTGTGAAAGTGACATTTTGGCCCTGTTGTCCCAAACTGCCCCAGCACTTCCCACATTGCTCAAAGTGGCTAGCTTTCATCCCAACACAGTTTATAGGGCCATACGGTACATAGTTTTCAAGTTACAGACTAAGCTAAGCAAAAGTGAACCAGGCCTTTTTACTGTGAAAATGGCACTTTGGGACTGTGAAAGTGACATTTTGGCCCTGTTGTCCCAAACTGCCCCAGCACTTCCCACATTGCTCAAAGTGGCTAGCTTTCATCCCAACACAGTTTATAGGGCCATACGGTACATAGTTTTCAAGTTACAGACTAAGCTAAGCAAAATGAATCTGTTTTTTTTTTACTGTGAAAATGGCACTTTGGGACTGTGAAAGTGACATTTTGGCCCTGTTGTCCCAAACTGCCCCAGCACTTCCCACATTGCTCAAAGTGGCTAGCTTTCATCCCAACACAGTTTATAGGGCCATACGGTACATAGTTTTCAAGTTACAGACTAAGCTAAGCAAAAGTGAACCAGGCCTTTTTACTGTGAAAATGGCACTTTGGGACTGTGAAAGTGACATTTTGGCCCTGTTGTCCCAAACTGCCCCAGCACTTCCCACATTGCTCAAAGTGGCTAGCTTTCATCCCAACACAGTTTATAGGGCCATACGGTACATAGTTTTCAAGTTACAGACTAAGCTAAGCAAAATTAATCTTTTTTTTTTTACTGTGAAAATGGCACTTTGGGACTGTGAAAGTGACATTTTGGCCCTGTTCGATCCTTGTTGTCCCAAACTGCCCCAGCTCTTGCCACAATGCTCAAAGTGGCTAGCTTTCATCCCAACACAGTTTATAGGGCCATACGGTACATAGTTTTCAAGTTACAGACTAAGCTAAGCAAAAGTGAACCAGGCCTTTTTACTGTGAAAATGGCATTTTGGGACTGTGAAAGTGACATTTTGGCCCTGTTGTCCCAAACTGCCCCAGCACTTCCCACATTGCTCAAAGTGGCTAGCTTTCATCCCAACACAGTTTATAGGGCCATACGGTACATAGTTTTCAAGTTACAGACTAAGCTAAGCAAAATGAATCTGTTTTTTTTTACTGTGAAAATGGCACTTTGGGACTGTGAAAGTGACATTTTGGCCCTGTTGTCCCAAACTGCCCCAGCACTTCCCACATTGCTCAAAGTGGCTAGCTTTCATCCCAACACAGTTTATAGGGCCATACGGTACATCGTTTTCAAGTTACAGACTAAGCTAAGCAAAATGAATCTGTTTTTTTTTACTGTGAAAATGGCACTTTGGGACTGTGAAAGTGACATTTTGGCCCTGTTGTCCCAAACTGCCCCAGCACTTCCCACATTGCTCAAAGTGGCTAGCTTTCATCCCAACACAGTTTATAGGGCCATACGGTACATAGTTTTCAAGTTACAGACTAAGCTAAGCAAAATGAATCTGTTTTTTTTTACTGTGAAAATGGCACTTTGGGACTGTGAAAGTGACATTTTGGCCCTGTTGTCCCAAACTGCCCCAGCACTTCCCACATTGCTCAAAGTGGCTAGCTTTCATCCCAACACAGTTTATAGGGCCATACGGTACATAGTTTTCAAGTTACAGACTAAGCTAAGCAAAATGAATCTGTTTTTTTTTACTGTGAAAATGGCACTTTGGGACTGTGAAAGTGACATTTTGGCCCTGTTGTCCCAAACTGCCCCAGCACTTCCCACATTGCTCAAAGTGGCTAGCTTTCATCCCAACACAGTTTATAGGGCCATACGGTACATAGTTTTCAAGTTACAGACTAAGCTAAGCAAAAGTGAACCAGGCCTTTTTACTGTGAAAATGGCACTTTGGGACTGTGAAAGTGACATTTTGGCCCTGTTGTCCCAAACTGCCCCAGCACTTCCCACATTGCTCAAAGTGGCTAGCTTTCATCCCAACACAGTTTATAGGGCCATACGGTACATAGTTTTCAAGTTACAGACTAAGCTAAGCAAAATGAATCTGTTTTTTTTTACTGTGAAAATGGCACTTTGGGACTGTGAAAGTGACATTTTGGCCCTGTTGTCCCAAACTGCCCCAGCACTTCCCACATTGCTCAAAGTGGCTAGCTTTCATCCCAACACAGTTTATAGGGCCATACGGTACATAGTTTTCAAGTTACAGACTAAGCTAAGCAAAATGAATCTGTTTATTTTTACTGTGAAAATGGCACTTTGGGACTGTGAAAGTGACATTTTGGCCCTGTTGTCCCAAACTGCCCCAGCACTTCCCACATTGCTCAAAGTGGCTAGCTTTCATCCCAACACAGTTTATAGGGCCATACGGTACATAGTTTTCAAGTTACAGACTAAGCTAAGCAAAAGTGAACCAGGCCTTTTTACTGTGAAAATGGCACTTTGGGACTGTGAAAGTGACATTTTGGCCCTGTTGTCCCAAACTGCCCCAGCACTTCCCACATTGCTCAAAGTGGCTAGCTTTCATCCCAACACAGTTTATAGGGCCATACGGTACATAGTTTTCAAGTTACAGACTAAGCTAAGCAAAAGTGAACCAGGCCTTTTTACTGTGAAAATGGCACTTTGGGACTGTGAAAGTGACATTTTGGCCCTGTTGTCCCAAACTGCCCCAGCACTTCCCACATTGCTCAAAGTGGCTAGCTTTCATCCCAACACAGTTTATAGGGCCATACGGTACATAGTTTTCAAGTTACAGACTAAGCTAAGCAAAAGTGAACCAGGCCTTTTTACTGTGAAAATGGCACTTTGGGACTGTGAAAGTGACATTTTGGCCCTGTTGTCCCAAACTGCCCCAGCACTTCCCACATTGCTCAAAGTGGCTAGCTTTCATCCCAACACAGTTTATAGGGCCATACGGTACATAGTTTTCAAGTTACAGACTAAGCTAAGCAAAATGAATCTTTTTTTTTTTACTGTGAAAACGGCACTTTGGGACTGTGAAAGTGACATTTTGGCCCTGTTGTCCCAAACTGCCCCAGCACTTCCCACATTGCTCAAAGTGGCTAGCTTTCATCCCAACACAGTTTATAGGGCCATACGGTACATAGTTTTCAAGTTACAGACTAAGCTAAGCAAAAGTGAACCAGGCCTTTTTACTGTGAAAATGGCACTTTGGGACTGTGAAAGTGACATTTTGGCCCTGTTGTCCCAAACTGCCCCAGCACTTCCCACATTGCTCAAAGTGGCTAGCTTTCATCCCAACACAGTTTATAGGGCCATACGGTACATAGTTTTCAAGTTACAGACTAAGCTAAGCAAAAGTGAACCAGGCCTTTTTACTGTGAAAATGGCACTTTGGGACTGTGAAAGTGACATTTTGGCCCTGTTGTCCCAAACTGCCCCAGCACTTCCCACATTGCTCAAAGTGGCTAGCTTTCATCCCAACACAGTTTATAGGGCCATACGGTACATAGTTTTCAAGTTACAGACTAAGCTAAGCAAAAGTGAACCAGGCCTTTTTACTGTGAAAATGGCACTTTGGGACTGTGAAAGTGACATTTTGGCCCTGTTGTCCCAAACTGCCCCAGCACTTCCCACATTGCTCAAAGTGGCTAGCTTTCATCCCAACACAGTTTATAGGGCCATACGGTACATAGTTTTCAAGTTACAGACTAAGCTAAGCAAAAGTGAACCAGGCCTTTTTACTGTGAAAATGGCACTTTGGGACTGTGAAAGTGACATTTTGGCCCTGTTCGTTCCCTGTTGTCCCAAACTGCCCCAGCTCTTGCCACAATGCTCAAAGTGGCTAGCTTTCATCCCAACACAGTTTATAGGGCCATACGGTACATAGTTTTCAAGTTACAGACTAAGCTAAGCAAAAGTGAACCAGGCCTTTTTACTGTGAAAATGGCACTTTGGGACTGTGAAAGTGACATTTTGGCCCTGTTGTCCCAAACTGCCCCAGCACTTCCCACATTGCTCAAAGTGGCTAGCTTTCATCCCAACACAGTTTATAGGGCCATACGGTACATAGTTTTCAAGTTACAGACTAAGCTAAGCAAAAGTGAACCAGGCCTTTTTACTGTGAAAATGGCACTTTGGGACTGTGAAAGTGACATTTTGGCCCTGTTGTCCCAAACTGCCCCAGCACTTCCCACATTGCTCAAAGTGGCTAGCTTTCATCCCAACACAGTTTATAGGGCCATACGGTACATAGTTTTCAAGTTACAGACTAAGCTAAGCAAAAGTGAACCAGGCCTTTTTACTGTGAAAATGGCACTTTGGGACTGTGAAAGTGACATTTTGGCCCTGTTGTCCCAAACTGCCCCAGCACTTCCCACATTGCTCAAAGTGGCTAGCTTTCATCCCAACACAGTTTATAGGGCCATACGGTACATAGTTTTCAAGTTACAGACTAAGCTAAGCAAAATGAATCTTTTTTTTTTTACTGTGAAAACGGCACTTTGGGACTGTGAAAGTGACATTTTGGCCCTGTTGTCCCAAACTGCCCCAGCACTTCCCACATTGCTCAAAGTGGCTAGCTTTCATCCCAACACAGTTTATAGGGCCATACGGTACATAGTTTTCAAGTTACAGACTAAGCTAAGCAAAAGTGAACCAGGCCTTTTTACTGTGAAAATGGCACTTTGGGACTGTGAAAGTGACATTTTGGCCCTGTTGTCCCAAACTGCCCCAGCACTTCCCACATTGCTCAAAGTGGCTAGCTTTATCCCAACACAGTTTATAGGGCCATACGGTACATAGTTTTCAAGTTACAGACTAAGCTAAGCAAAAGTGAACCAGGCCTTTTTACTGTGAAAATGGCACTTTGGGACTGTGAAAGTGACATTTTGGCCCTGTTGTCCCAAACTGCCCCAGCACTTCCCACATTGCTCAAAGTGGCTAGCTTTCATCCCAACACAGTTTATAGGGCCATACGGTACATAGTTTTCAAGTTACAGACTAAGCTAAGCAAAAGTGAACCAGGCCTTTTTACTGTGAAAATGGCACTTTGGGACTGTGAAAGTGACATTTTGGCCCTGTTCGTTCCTGTTGTCCCAAACTGCCCCAGCACTTGCCACAATGCTCAAAGTGGCTAGCTTTCATCCCAACACAGTTTATAGGGCCATACGGTACATAGTTTTCAAGTTACAGACTAAGCTAAGCAAAAGTGAACCAGGCCTTTTTACTGTGAAAATGGCACTTTGGGACTGTGAAAGTGACATTTTGGCCCTGTTGTCCCAAACTGCCCCAGCACTTCCCACATTGCTCAAAGTGGCTAGCTTTCATCCCAACACAGTTTATAGGGCCATACGGTACATAGTTTTCAAGTTACAGACTAAGCTAAGCAAAAGTGAATCTTTCTTTTTTACTGTGAAAACGGCACTTTGGGACTGTGAAAGTGACATTTTGGCCCTGTTGTCCCAAACTGCCCCAGCACTTCCCACATTGCTCAAAGTGGCTAGCTTTCATCCCAACACAGTTTATAGGGCCATACGGTACATAGTTTTCAAGTTACAGACTAAGCTAAGCAAAAGTGAACCAGGCCTTTTTACTGTGAAAATGGCACTTTGGGACTGTGAAAGTGACATTTTGGCCCTGTTGTCCCAAACTGCCCCAGCACTTCCCACATTGCTCAAAGTGGCTAGCTTTCATCCCAACACAGTTTATAGGGCCATACGGTACATAGTTTTCAAGTTACAGACTAAGCTAAGCAAAAGTGAACCAGGCCTTTTTACTGTGAAAATGGCACTTTGGGACTGTGAAAGTGACATTTTGGCCCTGTTGTCCCAAACTGCCCCAGCACTTCCCACATTGCTCAAAGTGGCTAGCTTTCATCCCAACACAGTTTATAGGGCCATACGGTACATAGTTTTCAAGTTACAGACTAAGCTAAGCAAAATGAATCTTTTTTTTTTTACTGTGAAAACGGCACTTTGGGACTGTGAAAGTGACATTTTGGCCCTGTTGTCCCAAACTGCCCCAGCACTTCCCACATTGCTCAAAGTGGCTAGCTTTCATCCCAACACAGTTTATAGGGCCATACGGTACATAGTTTTCAAGTTACAGACTAAGCTAAGCAAAAGTGAACCAGGCCTTTTTACTGTGAAAATGGCACTTTGGGACTGTGAAAGTGACATTTTGGCCCTGTTGTCCCAAACTGCCCCAGCACTTCCCACATTGCTCAAAGTGGCTAGCTTTTATCCCAACACAGTTTATAGGGCCATACGGTACATAGTTTTCAAGTTACAGACTAAGCTAAGCAAAAGTGAACCAGGCCTTTTTACTGTGAAAATGGCACTTTGGGACTGTGAAAGTGACATTTTGGCCCTGTTGTCCCAAACTGCCCCAGCACTTCCCACATTGCTCAAAGTGGCTAGCTTTCATCCCAACACAGTTTATAGGGCCATACGGTACATAGTTTTCAAGTTACAGACTAAGCTAAGCAAAAGTGAACCAGGCCTTTTTACTGTGAAAATGGCACTTTGGGACTGTGAAAGTGACATTTTGGCCCTGTTCGTTCCCTGTTGTCCCAAACTGCCCCAGCTCTTGCCACAATGCTCAAAGTGGCTAGCTTTCATCCCAACACAGTTTATAGGGCCATACGGTACATAGTTTTCAAGTTACAGACTAAGCTAAGCAAAAGTGAACCAGGCCTTTTTACTGTGAAAATGGCACTTTGGGACTGTGAAAGTGACATTTTGGCCCTGTTGTCCCAAACTGCCCCAGCACTTCCCACATTGCTCAAAGTGGCTAGCTTTCATCCCAACACAGTTTATAGGGCCATACGGTACATAGTTTTCAAGTTACAGACTAAGCTAAGCAAAATGAATCTTTTTTTTTTTACTGTGAAAACGGCACTTTGGGACTGTGAAAGTGACATTTTGGCCCTGTTGTCCCAAACTGCCCCAGCACTTCCCACATTGCTCAAAGTGGCTAGCTTTCATCCCAACACAGTTTATAGGGCCATACGGTACATAGTTTTCAAGTTACAGACTAAGCTAAGCAAAAGTGAACCAGGCCTTTTTACTGTGAAAATGGCACTTTGGGACTGTGAAAGTGACATTTTGGCCCTGTTGTCCCAAACTGCCCCAGCACTTCCCACATTGCTCAAAGTGGCTAGCTTTCATCCCAACACAGTTTATAGGGCCATACGGTACATAGTTTTCAAGTTACAGACTAAGCTAAGCAAAAGTGAACCAGGCCTTTTTACTGTGAAAATGGCACTTTGGGACTGTGAAAGTGACATTTTGGCCCTGTTGTCCCAAACTGCCCCAGCACTTCCCACATTGCTCAAAGTGGCTAGCTTTCATCCCAACACAGTTTATAGGGCCATACGGTACATAGTTTTCAAGTTACAGACTAGGCTAAGCAAAAGTGAACCAGGCCTTTTTACTGTGAAAATGGCACTTTGGGACTGTGAAAGTGACATTTTGGCCCTGTTGTCCCAAACTGCCCCAGCACTTCCCACATTGCTCAAAGTGGCTAGCTTTCATCCCAACACAGTTTATAGGGCCATACGGTACATAGTTTTCAAGTTACAGACTAGGCTAAGCAAAAGTGAACCAGGCCTTTTTACTGTGAAAATGGCACTTTGGGACTGTGAAAGTGACATTTTGGCCCTGTTGTCCCAAACTGCCCCAGCACTTCCCACATTGCTCAAAGTGGCTAGCTTTCATCCCAACACAGTTTATAGGGCCATACGGTACATAGTTTTCAAGTTACAGACTAAGCTAAGCAAAAGTGAACCAGGCCTTTTTACTGTGAAAATGGCACTTTGGGACTGTGAAAGTGACATTTTGGCCCTGTTGTCCCAAACTGCCCCAGCACTTCCCACATTGCTCAAAGTGGCTAGCTTTCATCCCAACACAGTTTATAGGGCCATACGGTACATAGTTTTCAAGTTACAGACTAGGCTAAGCAAAAGTGAACCAGGCCTTTTTACTGTGAAAATGGCACTTTGGGACTGTGAAAGTGACATTTTGGCCCTGTTGTCCCAAACTGCCCCAGCACTTCCCACATTGCTCAAAGTGGCTAGCTTTCATCCCAACACAGTTTATAGGGCCATACGGTACATAGTTTTCAAGTTACAGACTAAGCTAAGCAAAAGTGAACCAGGCCTTTTTACTGTGAAAATGGCACTTTGGGACTGTGAAAGTGACATTTTGGCCCTGTTGTCCCAAACTGCCCCAGCACTTCCCACATTGCTCAAAGTGGCTAGCTTTCATCCCAACACAGTTTATAGGGCCATACGGTACATAGTTTTCAAGTTACAGACTAAGCTAAGCAAAATTAATCTTTTTTTTTTTACTGTGAAAACGGCACTTTGGGACTGTGAAAGTGACATTTTGGCCCTGTTGTCCCAAACTGCCCCAGCACTTCCCACATTGCTCAAAGTGGCTAGCTTTCATCCCAACACAGTTTATAGGGCCATACGGTACATAGTTTTCAAGTTACAGACTAAGCTAAGCAAAAGTGAACCAGGCCTTTTTACTGTGAAAATGGCACTTTGGGACTGTGAAAGTGACATTTTGGCCCTGTTGTCCCAAACTGCCCCAGCACTTCCCACATTGCTCAAAGTGGCTAGCTTTCATCCCAACACAGTTTATAGGGCCATACGGTACATAGTTTTCAAGTTACAGACTAAGCTAAGCAAAAGTGAACCAGGCCTTTTTACTGTGAAAATGGCACTTTGGGACTGTGAAAGTGACATTTTGGCCCTGTTGTCCCAAACTGCCCCAGCACTTCCCACATTGCTCAAAGTGGCTAGCTTTCATCCCAACACAGTTTATAGGGCCATACGGTACATAGTTTTCAAGTTACAGACTAAGCTAAGCAAAAGTGAACCAGGCCTTTTTACTGTGAAAATGGCACTTTGGGACTGTGAAAGTGACATTTTGGCCCTGTTCGTTCCCTGTTGTCCCAAACTGCCCCAGCTCTTGCCACAATGCTCAAAGTGGCTAGCTTTCATCCCAACACAGTTTATAGGGCCATACGGTACATAGTTTTCAAGTTACAGACTAAGCTAAGCAAAAGTGAACCAGGCCTTTTTACTGTGAAAATGGCACTTTGGGACTGTGAAAGTGACATTTTGGCCCTGTTGTCCCAAACTGCCCCAGCACTTCCCACATTGCTCAAAGTGGCTAGCTTTCATCCCAACACAGTTTATAGGGCCATACGGTACATAGTTTTCAAGTTACAGACTAAGCTAAGCAAAATGAATCTTTTTTTTTTTACTGTGAAAACGGCACTTTGGGACTGTGAAAGTGACATTTTGGCCCTGTTGTCCCAAACTGCCCCAGCACTTCCCACATTGCTCAAAGTGGCTAGCTTTCATCCCAACACAGTTTATAGGGCCATACGGTACATAGTTTTCAAGTTACAGACTAAGCTAAGCAAAAGTGAACCAGGCCTTTTTACTGTGAAAATGGCACTTTGGGACTGTGAAAGTGACATTTTGGCCCTGTTGTCCCAAACTGCCCCAGCACTTCCCACATTGCTCAAAGTGGCTAGCTTTCATCCCAACACAGTTTATAGGGCCATACGGTACATAGTTTTCAAGTTACAGACTAAGCTAAGCAAAAGTGAACCAGGCCTTTTTACTGTGAAAATGGCACTTTGGGACTGTGAAAGTGACATTTTGGCCCTGTTGTCCCAAACTGCCCCAGCACTTCCCACATTGCTCAAAGTGGCTAGCTTTCATCCCAACACAGTTTATAGGGCCATACGGTACATAGTTTTCAAGTTACAGACTAAGCTAAGCAAAAGTGAACCAGGCCTTTTTACTGTGAAAATGGCACTTTGGGACTGTGAAAGTGACATTTTGGCCCTGTTGTCCCAAACTGCCCCAGCACTTCCCACATTGCTCAAAGTGGCTAGCTTTCATCCCAACACAGTTTATAGGGCCATACGGTACATAGTTTTCAAGTTACAGACTAAGCTAAGCAAAAGTGAACCAGGCCTTTTTACTGTGAAAATGGCACTTTGGGACTGTGAAAGTGACATTTTGGCCCTGTTGTCCCAAACTGCCCCAGCACTTCCCACATTGCTTCCCACATTCCCACATTGCTGTGAAAGTGACATTTTGGCCCTGTTCGATCCCTGTTGTCCCAAACTGCCCCAGCTCTTGCCACAATGCTCAAAGTGGCTAGCTTTCATCCCAACACAGTTTATAGGGCCATACGGTACATAGTTTTCAAGTTACAGACTAAGCTAAGCAAAATTAATCTGTTTTTTTTTACTGTGAAAATGGCACTTTGGGACTGTGAAAGTGACATTTTGGCCCTGTTGTCCCAAACTGCCCCAGCACTTCCCACATTGCTCAAAGTGGCTAGCTTTCATCCCAACACAGTTTATAGGGCCATACGGTACATAGTTTTCAAGTTACAGACTAAGCTAAGCAAAATGAATCTGTTTTTTTTTACTGTGAAAATGGCACTTTGGGACTGTGAAAGTGACATTTTGGCCCTGTTGTCCCAAACTGCCCCAGCACTTCCCACATTGCTCAAAGTGGCTAGCTTTCATCCCAACACAGTTTATAGGGCCATACGGTACATAGTTTTCAAGTTACAGACTAAGCTAAGCAAAATGAATCTGTTTTTTTTTACTGTGAAAATGGCACTTTGGGACTGTGAAAGTGACATTTTGGCCCTGTTGTCCCAAACTGCCCCAGCACTTCCCACATTGCTCAAAGTGGCTAGCTTTCATCCCAACACAGTTTATAGGGCCATACGGTACATAGTTTTCAAGTTACAGACTAAGCTAAGCAAAATGAATCTGTTTTTTTTTACTGTGAAAATGGCACTTTGGGACTGTGAAAGTGACATTTTGGCCCTGTTGTCCCAAACTGCCCCAGCACTTCCCACATTGCTCAAAGTGGCTAGCTTTCATCCCAACACAGTTTATAGGGCCATACGGTACATAGTTTTCAAGTTACAGACTAAGCTAAGCAAAAGTGAACCAGGCCTTTTTACTGTGAAAATGGCACTTTGGGACTGTGAAAGTGACATTTTGGCCCTGTTGTCCCAAACTGCCCCAGCACTTCCCACATTGCTCAAAGTGGCTAGCTTTCATCCCAACACAGTTTATAGGGCCATACGGTACATAGTTTTCAAGTTACAGACTAAGCTAAGCAAAATGAATCTGTTTATTTTTACTGTGAAAATGGCACTTTGGGACTGTGAAAGTGACATTTTGGCCCTGTTGTCCCAAACTGCCCCAGCACTTCCCACATTGCTCAAAGTGGCTAGCTTTCATCCCAACACAGTTTATAGGGCCATACGGTACATAGTTTTCAAGTTACAGACTAAGCTAAGCAAAAGTGAACCAGGCCTTTTTACTGTGAAAATGGCACTTTGGGACTGTGAAAGTGACATTTTGGCCCTGTTGTCCCAAACTGCCCCAGCACTTCCCACATTGGTCAAAGTGGCTAGCTTTCATCCCAACACAGTTTATAGGGCCATACGGTACATAGTTTTCAAGTTACAGACTAAGCTAAGCAAAATGAATCTGTTTTTTTTTACTGTGAAAATGGCACTTTGGGACTGTGAAAGTGACATTTTGGCCCTGTTGTCCCAAACTGCCCCAGCACTTCCCACATTGCTCAAAGTGGCTAGCTTTCATCCCAACACAGTTTATAGGGCCATACGGTACATAGTTTTCAAGTTACAGACTAAGCTAAGCAAAATGAATCTGTTTTTTTTTACTGTGAAAATGGCACTTTGGGACTGTGAAAGTGACATTTTGGCCCTGTTGTCCCAAACTGCCCCAGCATTTCCCACATTGCTCAAAGTGGCTAGCTTTCATCCCAACACAGTTTATAGGGCCATACGGTACATAGTTTTCAAGTTACAGACTAAGCTAAGCAAAATGAATCTGTTTTTTTTTTACTGTGAAAATGGCACTTTGGGACTGTGAAAGTGACATTTTGGCCCTGTTGTCCCAAACTGCCCCAGCACTTCCCACATTGCTCAAAGTGGCTAGCTTTCATCCCAACACAGTTTATAGGGCCATACGGTACATAGTTTTCAAGTTACAGACTAAGCTAAGCAAAATGAATCTGTTTTTTTTTACTGTGAAAATGGCACTTTGGGACTGTGAAAGTGACATTTTGGCCCAGTTGTCCCAAACTGCCCCAGCACTTCCCACATTGCTCAAAGTGGCTAGCTTTCATCCCAACACAGTTTATAGGGCCATATGGTACATAGTTTTCAAGTTACAGACTAAGCTAAGCAAAATGAATCTGTTTTTTTTTACTGTGAAAATGGCACTTTGGGACTGTGAAAGTGACATTTTGGCCCTGTTGTCCCAAACTGCCCCAGCACTTCCCACATTGCTCAAAGTGGCTAGCTTTCATCCCAACACAGTTTATAGGGCCATACGGTACATAGTTTTCAAGTTACAGACTAAGCTAAGCAAAATTAATCTTTTTTTTTTTACTGTGAAAATGGCACTTTGGGACTGTGAAAGTGACATTTTGGCCCTGTTCGTTCCCTGTTGTCCCAAACTGCCCCAGCTCTTGCCACAATGCTCAAAGTGGCTAGCTTTCATCCCAACACAGTTTATAGGGCCATACGGTACATAGTTTTCAAGTTACAGACTAAGCTAAGCAAAAGTGAACCAGGCCTTTTTACTGTGAAAATGGCACTTTGGGACTGTGAAAGTGACATTTTGGCCCTGTTGTCCCAAACTGCCCCAGCACTTCCCACATTGCTCAAAGTGGCTAGCTTTCATCCCAACACAGTTTATAGGGCCATACGGTACATAGTTTTCAAGTTACAGACTAAGCTAAGCAAAATTAATCTGTTTTTTTTTACTGTGAAAATGGCACTTTGGGACTGTGAAAGTGACATTTTGGCCCTGTTGTCCCAAACTGCCCCAGCACTTCCCACATTGCTCAAAGTGGCTAGCTTTCATCCCAACACAGTTTATAGGGCCATACGGTACATAGTTTTCAAGTTACAGACTAAGCTAAGCAAAATGAATCTGTTTTTTTTTACTGTGAAAATGGCACTTTGGGACTGTGAAAGTGACATTTTGGCCCTGTTGTCCCAAACTGCCCCAGCACTTCCCACATTGCTCAAAGTGGCTAGCTTTCATCCCAACACAGTTTATAGGGCCATATGGTACATAGTTTTCAAGTTACAGACTAAGCTAAGCAAAAGTGAACCAGGCCTTTTTACTGTGAAAATGGCACTTTGGGACTGTGAAAGTGACATTTTGGCCCTGTTGTCCCAAACTGCCCCAGCACTTCCCACATTGCTCAAAGTGGCTAGCTTTCATCCCAACACAGTTTATAGGGCCATACGGTACATAGTTTTCAAGTTACAGACTAAGCTAAGCAAAATGAATCTGTTTTTTTTTACTGTGAAAATGGCACTTTGGGACTGTGAAAGTGACATTTTGGCCCTGTTGTCCCAAACTGCCCCAGCACTTCCCACATTGCTCAAAGTGGCTAGCTTTCATCCCAACACAGTTTATAGGGCCATACGGTACATAGTTTTCAAGTTACAGACTAAGCTAAGCAAAAGTGAACCAGGCCTTTTTACTGTGAAAATGGCACTTTGGGACTGTGAAAGTGACATTTTGGCCCTGTTGTCCCAAACTGCCCCAGCACTTCCCACATTGCTCAAAGTGGCTAGCTTTCATCCCAACACAGTTTATAGGGCCATACGGTACATAGTTTTCAAGTTACAGACTAAGCTAAGCAAAATTAATCTGTTTTTTTTTACTGTGAAAATGGCACTTTGGGACTGTGAAAGTGACATTTTGGCCCTGTTGTCCCAAACTGCCCCAGCACTTCCCACATTGCTCAAAGTGGCTAGCTTTCATCCCAACACAGTTTATAGGGCCATACGGTACATAGTTTTCAAGTTACAGACTAAGCTAAGCAAAAGTGAACCAGGCCTTTTTACTGTGAAAATGGCACTTTGGGACTGTGAAAGTGACATTTTGGCCCTGTTGTCCCAAACTGCCCCAGCACTTCCCACATTGCTCAAAGTGGCTAGCTTTCATCCCAACACAGTTTATAGGGCCATACGGTACATAGTTTTCAAGTTACAGACTAAGCTAAGCAAAATGAATCTGTTTTTTTTTACTGTGAAAATGGCACTTTGGGACTGTGAAAGTGACATTTTGGCCCTGTTGTCCCAAACTGCCCCAGCACTTCCCACATTGCTCAAAGTGGCTAGCTTTCATCCCAACACAGTTTATAGGGCCATACGGTACATAGTTTTCAAGTTACAGACTAAGCTAAGCAAAATGAATCTGTTTTTTTTTACTGTGAAAATGGCACTTTGGGACTGTGAAAGTGACATTTTGGCCCTGTTGTCCCAAACTGCCCCAGCACTTCCCACATTGCTCAAAGTGGCTAGCTTTCATCCCAACACAGTTTATAGGGCCATACGGTACATAGTTTTCAAGTTACAGACTAAGCTAAGCAAAATGAATCTGTTTTTTTTTACTGTGAAAATGGCACTTTGGGACTGTGAAAGTGACATTTTGGCCCTGTTGTCCCAAACTGCCCCAGCACTTCCCACATTGCTCAAAGTGGCTAGCTTTCATCCCAACACAGTTTATAGGGCCATACGGTACATAGTTTTCAAGTTACAGACTAAGCTAAGCAAAAGTGAACCAGGCCTTTTTACTGTGAAAATGGCACTTTGGGACTGTGAAAGTGACATTTTGGCCCTGTTGTCCCAAACTGCCCCAGCACTTCCCACATTGCTCAAAGTGGCTAGCTTTCATCCCAACACAGTTTATAGGGCCATACGGTACATAGTTTTCAAGTTACAGACTAAGCTAAGCAAAATGAATCTGTTTTTTTTTACTGTGAAAATGGCACTTTGGGACTGTGAAAGTGACATTTTGGCCCAGTTGTCCCAAACTGCCCCAGCACTTCCCACATTGCTCAAAGTGGCTAGCTTTCATCCCAACACAGTTTATAGGGCCATATGGTACATAGTTTTCAAGTTACAGACTAAGCTAAGCAAAATGAATCTGTTTTTTTTTACTGTGAAAATGGCACTTTGGGACTGTGAAAGTGACATTTTGGCCCTGTTGTCCCAAACTGCCCCAGCACTTCCCACATTGCTCAAAGTGGCTAGCTTTCATCCCAACACAGTTTATAGGGCCATACGGTACATAGTTTTCAAGTTACAGACTAAGCTAAGCAAAATGAATCTGTTTTTTTTTACTGTGAAAATGGCACTTTGGGACTGTGAAAGTGCCATTTTGGCCCTGTTGTCCCAAACTGCCCCAGCACTTCCCACATTGCTCAAAGTGGCTAGCTTTCATCCCAACACAGTTTATAGGGCCATACGGTACATAGTTTTCAAGTTACAGACTAAGCTAAGCAAAAGTGAACCAGGCCTTTTTACTGTGAAAATGGCACTTTGGGACTGTGAAAGTGACATTTTGGCCCTGTTGTCCCAAACTGCCCCAGCACTTCCCACATTGCTCAAAGTGGCTAGCTTTCATCCCAACACAGTTTATAGGGCCATACGGTACATAGTTTTCAAGTTACAGACTAAGCTAAGCAAAATGAATCTGTTTTTTTTTTACTGTGAAAATGGCACTTTGGGACTGTGAAAGTGACATTTTGGCCCAGTTGTCCCAAACTGCCCCAGCACTTCCCACATTGCTCAAAGTGGCTAGCTTTCATCCCAACACAGTTTATAGGGCCATATGGTACATAGTTTTCAAGTTACAGACTAAGCTAAGCAAAATGAATCTGTTTTTTTTTACTGTGAAAATGGCACTTTGGGACTGTGAAAGTGACATTTTGGCCCTGTTGTCCCAAACTGCCCCAGCACTTCCCACATTGCTCAAAGTGGCTAGCTTTCATCCCAACACAGTTTATAGGGCCATACGGTACATAGTTTTCAAGTTACAGACTAAGCTAAGCAAAATTAATCTGTTTTTTTTTACTGTGAAAATGGCACTTTGGGACTGTGAAAGTGACATTTTGGCCCTGTTGTCCCAAACTGCCCCAGCACTTCCCACATTGCTCAAAGTGGCTAGCTTTCATCCCAACACAGTTTATAGGGCCATACGGTACATAGTTTTTTAAGTTACAGACTAAGCTAAGCAAAAGTGAACCAGGCCTTTTTACTGTGAAAATGGCACTTTGGGACTGTGAAAGTGACATTTTGGCCCTGTTGTCCCAAACTGCCCCAGCACTTCCCACATTGCTCAAAGTGGCTAGCTTTCATCCCAACACAGTTTATAGGGCCATACGGTACATAGTTTTCAAGTTACAGACTAAGCTAAGCAAAATGAATCTGTTTTTTTTTACTGTGAAAATGGCACTTTGGGACTGTGAAAGTGACATTTTGGCCCTGTTGTCCCAAACTGCCCCAGCACTTCCCACATTGCTCAAAGTGGCTAGCTTTCATCCCAACACAGTTTATAGGGCCATACGGTACATAGTTTTCAAGTTACAGACTAAGCTAAGCAAAATGAATCTGTTTTTTTTTACTGTGAAAATGGCACTTTGGGACTGTGAAAGTGACATTTTGGCCCTGTTGTCCCAAACTGCCCCAACACTTCCCACATTGCTCAAAGTGGCTAGCTTTCATCCCAACACAGTTTATAGGGCCATACGGTACATAGTTTTCAAGTTACAGACTAAGCTAAGCAAAAGTGAACCAGGCCTTTTTACTGTGAAAATGGCACTTTGGGACTGTGAAAGTGACATTTTGGCCCTGTTGTCCCAAACTGCCCCAGCACTTCCCACATTGCTCAAAGTGGCTAGCTTTCATCCCAACACAGTTTATAGGGCCATACGGTACATAGTTTTCAAGTTACAGACTAAGCTAAGCAAAATGAATCTGTTTTTTTTTACTGTGAAAATGGCACTTTGGGACTGTGAAAGTGACATTTTGGCCCTGTTCGTTCCCTGTTGTCCCAAACTGCCCCAGCTCTTGCCACAATGCTCAAAGTGGCTAGCTTTCATCCCAACACAGTTTATAGGGCCATACGGTACATAGTTTTCAAGTTACAGACTAAGCTAAGCAAAAGTGAACCAGGCCTTTTTACTGTGAAAACGGCACTTTGGGACTGTGAAAGTGACATTTTGGCCCTGTTGTCCCAAACTGCCCCAGCACTTCCCACATTGCTCAAAGTGGCTAGCTTTCATCCCAACACAGTTTATAGGGCCAGTTTAATAATATACTTGAATAATATACTTGAATAATATACTTTAATAATATACTTTAATAATATACTTGAATAATATACTTTAATAATATACTTTAATAATATACTTAATAATATAGTTTAATAATATACTTTAATAATATACCTAATAATATACTTAATAATATACTTTAATAATATACTTTAATAATATACTTTAATAATATAGTTGAATAATATACTTTAATAATATACTTTAATAATATACTTGAATAATATACTTTAATAATATAGTTTAATAATATACTTAATAATATACTTTAATAATATACTTTAATAATATACTTTAATAATATACTTTAATAATATACTTAATAATATACTTAATAATATACTTTAATAATATACTTTAATAATATACTTTAATAATATACTTTATAATATACTTAATAATATACTTAATAATATAGTTTAATAATATACTTAATAATATACTTTAATAATATACTTTAATAATATACTTTAATAATATACAATATACTTAATAATATAGTTTAATAATATAGTTTAATAATATAGTTGAATAATATAGTTTAATAATATAGTTTAATAATAAAGTTTAATAATATACTTTAATAATATACTTTAATAATATAGTTGAATAATATACTTTAATAATATACTTTAATAATATACTTTATTAATATAGTTAATAATATAGTTTAATAATATAGTTTAATAATATACTTAATAATATACTTAATAATATAATTTAATAATATACTTTAATAATATACTTAATAATATAGTTGAATAATATCCTTTAATAATATACTTTAATAATATACTTTAATAATATAGGTTAATAATATACTTTAATAATATAGTTGAATAATATACTTAATAATATACTTAATAATATACTTTAATAATATACTTTAATAATATACTTTAATAATATACTTTAATAATATAGTTTAATAATATAGTTTAATAATTTAGTTTAATAATATACTTAATAATATACTTTAATAATATAGTTTAATAATATAGTTTAATAATATAGTTTAATAATATACTTTAATAATATACTTTAATAATATAGTTGAATAATATACTTTAATAATATACTTTAATAATATAGTTTAATAATATAGTTTAATAATATACTTAATAATATACTTTAATAATATACTTTAATAATATAGTTTAATAATATACTTAATAATATACTTTAATAATATACTTTAATAATATACTTTAATAATATACTTTAATAATATACTTTAATAATATACTTTAATAATATACTTTAATAATATACTTTAATAATATACTTTTAATAATATACTTTAATAATATACTTTAATAATATACTTTAATAATATACTATAATAATATACTTTAATAATATAGTTTAATAATATACTTTTAATAATATACTTTAATAATATAGTTTAATAATATACTTTAATAATATACTATAATAATATACTTTAATAATATACTTTAATAATATACTTTAATAATATACTTTTAATAATATACTTTAATAATATAGTTGAATAATATACTTTAATAATATACTATAATAATATACTTTAATAATATAGTTTAATAATATACTTAATAATATAGTTTAATAATATACTTTATAATATACTTAATAATATACTTAATAATATAGTTTAATAATATACTTAATAATATACTTTAATAATATACTTAATAATATACTTTAATAATATACAATATACTTAATAATATACTTTAATAATATACTTTAATAATATAGTTTAATAATATAGTTAAATAATAAAGTTTAATAATATACTTTAATAATATACTTTAATAATATAGTTGAATAATATACTTTAATAATATACTTTAATAATATACTTTAATAATATAGTATAATAATATACTTAATAATATAGTTTAATAATATAGTTTAATAATATAGTTTAATAATATAGTTTAATAATATAGTTTAATAATATACTTTAAAAATATACTTTAATAATATAGTTTAATAATATAGTTTAATAATATAGTTTAATAATATAGTTTAATAATATAGTTTAATAATATAGTTTAATAATATACTTTAATAATATACTTTAATAATTTACTTAATAATATAGTTTAATAATATAGTTTAAAAATATACTTTAATAATATACTTTAATAATATACTTAATAATATAGTTTAATAATATAGTTTAATAATATACTTTAATAATATACTTTAATAATATACTTTAATAATAAAGTTTAATAATATACTTTAATAATATACTTTAATAATATAGTTTAATAATATACTTTAATAGTATACTTTAATAATATAGTTTAATAATATACTTTAATAGTATACTTTAATATTATAGTTGAATAATATACTTTAATAATATAGTTTAATAATATAGTTTAATAATATACTTAATAATATACTTTAATAATATAGTTTAATAATATAGTTTAATAATATACTTTAATAATATACTTTAATAATATACTTTAATAATATAGTTGAATAATATAGTTTAATAATATAGTTTAATAATATAGTTTAATAATATAGTTTAATAATATACTTAATAATATACTTTAATAATATAGTTTAATAATATAGTTTAATAATATAGTTTAATAATATACTTAATAATATACTTTAATAATATACTTTAATAATATAGTTTAATATACTTAATAATATAGTTTAATAATATAGTTTAATAATATAGTTTAATAATATACTTAATAATATACTTTAATAATATACTTTAATAATATACTTTAATAATATAGTTTAATAATATAGTTTAATAATATACTTTAATAATATAGTTGAATAATATACTTTAATAATATAGTTTAATAATATAGTTTAATAATATACTTAATAATATACTTTAATAATATACTTTAATAATATACTTTAATAATATAGTTTAATAATATACTTAATAATATACTTTAATAATATAGTTTAATAATATAGTTTAATAATATACTTTAATAATATACTTTAATAATATACTTTAATAATATACTTTAATAATATACTTTAATAATATACTTTTAATAATATACTTTAATAATATAGTTTAATAATATACTTAATAATAAAGTTTAATAATATACTTTATAATATACTTAATAATATACTTAATAATATAGTTTAATAATATACTTAATAATATACTTTAATAATATAGTTGAATAATATACTTTAATAATATACTATAATAATATACTTTAATAATATAGTTTAATAATATACTTAATAATATAGTTTAATAATATACTTTATAATATACTTAATAATATACTTAATAATATAGTTTAATAATATACTTAATAATATACTTTAATAATATACTTTAATAATATACTTTAATAATATACAATATACTTAATAATATAGTTTAATAATATACTTTAATAATATACTTTAATAATATACAATATACTTAATAATATAGTTTAATAATATAGTTTAATAATATAGTTTAATAATATAGTTTAATAATATAGTTAAATAATAAAGTTTAATAATATACTTTAATAATATACTTTAATAATATAGTTTAATAATATAGTTTAATAATATAGTTTAATAATATAGTTGAATAATATACTTTAATAATATACTTTAATAATATACTTTAATAATATAGTATAATAATATACTTAATAATATAGTTTAATAATATAGTTTAATAATATAGTTTAATAATATACTTTAATAATATACTTTAATAATATACTTTAAAAATATACTTTAATAATATACTTTAATAATATAGTTTAATAATATACTTTAATAATATAGTTTAATAATATACTTTAATAATATACTTTAATAATATACTTTAATAATATACTTTAATAATTTACTTAATAATATAGTTTAATAATATACTTTAATAATATACTTTAATAATATACTTTAATAATATACTTTAATAATATACTTAATAATATAGTTTAATAATATAGTTTAATAATATACTTTAATAATATAGTTTAATAATATAGTTTAATAATAAAGTTTAATAATATACTTTAATAATATACTTTAAAAATATACTTTAATAATATACTTTAATAATATACTTTAATAATATACTTTAATAATATAGTTTAATAATATAGTTTAATAATATACTTTAATAATATACTTTAATAATATACTTTAATAATTTACTTAATAATATACTTTAATAATATACTTTAATAATATACTTTAATAATATACTTTAATAATATACTTAATAATATAGTTTAATAATATAGTTTAATAATATACTTTAATAATATACTTTAATAATATAGTTTAATAATAAAGTTTAATAATATACTTTAATAATATACTTTAATAATATAGTTTAATAATATACTTTAATAGTATACTTTAATAATATAGTTGAATAATATAGTTTAATAATATAGTTTAATACTATAGTTTAATAATATAGTTTAATAATATAGTTTAATAATATACTTAATAATATAGTTTAATAATATACTTTAATAATATACTTAATAATATAGTTTAATAATATACTTAATAATATAGTTTAATAATATAGTTTAATAATATAGTTTAATAATATAGTTTAATAATATAGTTTAATACTATAGTTTAATAATATAGTTTAATAATATAGTTTAATAATATACTTAATAATATAGTTTAATAATATACTTTAATAATATACTTAATAATATAGTTTAATAATATACTTAATAATATAGTTTAATAATATAGTTTAATAATATACTTTAATAATATAGTTTAATAATATACTTTAATAATATAGTTTAATAATATACTTTAATAATATAGTTTAATAATATAGTTTAATAATATACTTAATAATATACTTTAATAATATAGTTTAATAATATACTTTAATAATATACTTTAATAATATAGTTTAATAATATAGTTTAATAATATACTTTAATAATATACTTTAATAATATACTTTAATAATATACTTTAATAATATAGTTTAATAATATAGTTTAATAATATACTTTAATAATATACTTTAATAATATACTTTAATAATATACTTTAATAATTTACTTAATAATATACTTTAATAATATAGTTTAATAATATACTTTAATAATATACTTTAATAATATACTTTAATAATATACTTTAATAATATAGTTTAATAATATACTTAATAATATACTTTAATAATATAGTTGAATAATATACTTTAATAATATACTTTAATAATATACTTTAATAATATACTTAATAATATAGTTTAATAATATACTTTAATAATATACTTAATAATAAAGTTTAATAATATACTTTATAATATACTTAATAATATACTTAATAATATAGTTTAATAATATACTTAATAATATACTTTAATAATATACTTTAATAATATACTTTAATAATATAGTTGAATAATATACTTTAATAATATACTATAATAATATACTCTAATAATATAGTTTAATAATATACTTAATAATATAGTTTAATAATATACTTTATAATATACTTAATAATATACTTAATAATATAGTTTAATAATATACTTAATAATATACTTTAATAATATACTTTAATAATATACTTTAATAATATACAATATACTTAATAATATAGTTTAATAATATAGTTTAATAATATAGTTAAATAATAAAGTTTAATAATATACTTTAATAATATAGTTTAATAATATACTTTAATAATATAGTTGAATAATATACTTTAATAATATACTTTAATAATATACTTTAATAATATAGTATAATAATATACTTAATAATATAGTTTAATAATATAGTTTAATAATATAGTTTAATAATATACTTTAATAATATACTTTAATAATATACTTTAAAAATATACTTTAATAATATACTTTAATAATATACTTTAATAATATACTTTAATAATATAGTTTAATAATATACTTGAATAATATACTTTAATAATATACTTTAATAATATACTTTAATAATTTACTTAATAATATAGTTTAATAATATACTTTAATAATATACTTTAATAATATACTTTAATAATATACTTTAATAATATACTTAATAATATAGTTTAATAATATACTTTAATAATATACTTTAATAATATAGTTTAATAATAAAGTTTAATAATATACTTTAATAATATACTTTAATAATATAGTTTAATAATATACTTTAATAGTATACTTTAATAATATAGTTGAATAATATACTTTAATAATATAGTTTAATAATATAGTTTAATAATATACTTAATAATATAGTTTAATAATATACTTTAATAATATAGTTTAATAATATAGTTTAATAATATAGTTTAATACTATAGTTTAATAATATAGTTTAATAATATAGTTTAATAATATACTTAATAATATACTTTAATAATATACTTTAATAATATACTTTAATAATATACTTTAATAATATACTTAATAATATACTTTAATAATATAGTTTAATAATATACTTTAATAATATACTTTAATAATATACTTTAATAATATACTTTAATAATATAGTTGAATAATATAGTTTAATAATATACTTTAATAATATACTTTAATAATATAGTTTAATAATATACTTAATAATATAGTTTAATAATATAGTTTAATAATATACTTAATAATATACTTAATAATATAGTTTAATAATATACTTTAATAATATACTTTAATAATATACTTTAATAATTTACTTAATAATATAGTTTAATAATATACTTTAATAATATACTTTAATAATATACTTTAATAATATACTTAATAATATAGTTTAATAATATAGTTTAATAATATACTTTAATAATATACTTTAATAATATAGTTTAATAATAAAGTTTAATAATATACTTTAATAATATACTTTAATAATATAGTTTAATAATATACTTTAATAGTATACTTTAATAATATAGTTGAATAATATACTTTAATAATATACTTTAATAATATAGTTTAATAATATAGTTTAATAATATACTTAATAATATAGTTTAATAATATACTTTAATAATATAGTTTAATAATATAGTTTAATAATATAGTTTAATACTATAGTTTAATAATATAGTTTAATAATATAGTTTAATAATATACTTAATAATATACTTTAATAATATACTTTAATAATATACTTTAATAATATACTTTAATAATATACTTAATAATATACTTTAATAATATAGTTTAATAATATACTTTAATAATATAGTTTAATAATATAGTTTAATAATATAGTTTAATAATATACTTTAATAATATAGTTGAATAATATAGTTTAATAATATACTTTAATAATATACTTTAATAATATACTTTAATAATATACTTAATAATATAGTTTAATAATATAGTTTAATAATATACTTAATAATATACTTAATAATATAGTTTAATAATATAGTTTAATAATATACTTTAATAATATACTTAATAATATAGTTTAATAATATACTTAATAATATAGTTTAATAATATACTTAATAATATACTTTAATAATATAGTTTAATAATATAGTTTAATAATATAGTTTAATAATATAGTTTAATAATATAGTTTAATAATATACTTTAATAATATAGTATAATAATATACTTTAATAATATACTTTAATAATATAGTATAATAATATACTTTAATAATATACTTTAATAATATACTTTAATAATATACTTTAATAATATACTTTAATAATATACTTTAATAATATACTTAATATTATACTTTAATAATATAGTTTAATAATATACTTTAATAATATAGTTTAATAATATAGTTTAATAATATACTTTAATAATATAGTTTAATATTATAGTTTAATAATATACTTAATAATATACTTTAATAATATACTTTAATAATATAGTTTAATAATATAGTTTAATAATATACTTTAATAATATAGTTGAATAATATACTTTAATAATATACTTTAATAATATACTTTAATAATATACTTTAATAATATACTTAATAATATAGTTTAATAATATAGTTTAATAATATACTTTAATAATATACTTTAATAATATACTTTAATAATATACTTTAATAATATACTTTAATAATATACTTTAATAATATACTTTAATAATTTACTTAATAATATAGTTTAATAATATAGTTTAATAATATACTTTAATAATATACTTTAATAATATACTTTAATAATATACTTAATAATATAGTTTAATAATATAGTTTAATAATATACTTTAATAATATAGTTTAATAATAAAGTTTAATAATATACTTTAATAATATAGTTTAATAATATACTTTTTAATAATATACTTTAATAATATACTTAATAATATAGTTTAATAATATAGTTTAATAATATACTTAATAATATAGTTTAATAATATACTTTAATAATATAGTTTAATAATATAGTTTAATAATATAGTTTAATAATATACTTGAATAATATACTTTAATAATATACTTTAATAATATAGTTTAATAATATACTTAATAATATACTTTAATAATATACTTTAATAATATAGTTTAATAATATAGTGTATTAATATACTTTATTAATATACTTTAATAATATAGTTTAATAATATACTTAATAATATAGTTTAATAATATACTTTAATAATATACTTTAATAATATACTTAATAATATAGTTTAATAATATAGTTTAATAATATACTTTAATAATATAGTTTAATAATATACTTAATAATATAGTTTAATAATATACTTAATAATATACTTAATAATATACTTAAAAATATACTTAATAATATACTTTAATAATATACTTTAATAATATACTTTAATAATATACTTAATAATATACTTTAATAATATACTTTAATAATATACTTTAATAATATACTTTAATAATATACTTAATAATATACTTAATAATATACTTTAATAATATACTTTAATAATATACTTTAATAATATAATTTAATAATATACTTTAATATACTTAATAATATACTTAATAATATAGTTTAATAATATAGTTTAATAATACACTTAATAATATACTTTAATAATATAGTTTAATAATATACTTTAATAATATAGTTTAATAATATACTTTAATAATATACTTTAATAATATACTTGAATAATATACTTTAATAATATAGTTTAATAATATACTTTAATAATATACTTTAATAATATAGTTGAATAATATACTTTAATAATATACTTTAATAATATACTTTAATAATATAGTTAATAATATAGTTTAATAATATACTTTAATAATATACTTAATAATATACTTAATAATATACTTTAATAATATACTTTAAAAATATACTTAATAATATACTTAATAATATACTTTAATAATATACTTTAATAATATACTTTAATAATATACTTTAATAATATACTTTAATATACTTTAATATACTTAATAATATACTTAATAATATAGTTTAATAATATAGTTTAATAATATAGTTTAATAATATACTTAATAATATACTTTAATAATATAGTTTAATAATATAGTTTAATAATATACTTTAATAATATAGTTTAATAATATAGTTTATAATATACTTTAATAATATACTTTAATAATATAGTTGAATAATATAGTTTAATAATATACTTTAATAATATACTTTAATAATATAGTTGAATAATATACTTTAATAATATACTTTAATAATATAGTTAATAATATACTTTAATAATATACTTTAATAATATACTTAATAATATACTTAATAATATAGTTTAATAATATACTTAATAATATACTTTAATAATATACTTTAATAATATACTTTAATAATATACTTTAATAATATACTTTAATAATATAGTTTAATAATATACTTTAATAATATACTTTAATAATATACTTTAATAATATAGTTGAATAATATACTTTAATAATATACTTTAATAATATAGTTAATAATATAGTTTAATAATATACTTTAATAATATACTTAATAATATACTTAATAATATAGTTTAATAATATACTTTAATAATATACTTAATAATATAGTTGAATAATATCCTTTAATAATATCCTTTAATAATATACTTTAATAATATACTTAATAATATACTTTAATAATATACTTTAATAATATACTTTAATAATATACTTTAATAATATACTTAATAATATACTTTAATAATATACTTTAATAATATACTTTAATAATATAGTTTAATAATATACTTTAATAATATTCTTTAATAATATAGTTGAATAATATAGTTTAATAATGTACTTAATAATATAGTTTAATAATATACTTTATTAATATACTTAATAATATACTTAATAATATAGTTTAATAATATACTTAATAATATAGTTTAATAATATACTTTAATACTATAGTTTAATAATATACTTTAATAATATAGTTTAATAATATAGTTGAATAATATAGTTTAATAATATACTTTAATAATAATAATATACTTTAAAAATATACTTTAATAATATAGTTTAATAATATAGTTTAATAATATAGTTTAATAATATACTTAATAATATAGTTTAATAATATACTTTAATAATATAGTTTAATAATATACTTTAATAATATACTTTAATAATATACTTTAATAATATACTTTAATAATATACTTTAATAATATAGTTTAATAATATAGTTTAATAATATACTTTAATAATATAGTTTAATAATATACTTTAATACTATAGTTTAATAATATACTTTAATAATATACTTTAATAATATAGTTTATTAATATACTTTATTAATATACTTTAATAATATAGTTTAATAATATACTTAATAATATACTTTAATAATATACTTTAATAATATACTTTAATAATATACTTTAATAATATACTTTAATAATATACTTTAATAATATAGTTTAATAATATACTTAATAAAATTATAGTTTAATAATATAGTTTAATAATATACTTAATAATATAGTTTAATAATATACTTTAATAATATACTTTAATAATATACTTTAAAAAATATACTTTAATAATATACTTAATAATATACTTAATAATATACTTTAATAATATACTTTAATAATATACTTAATAATATAGTTTAATAATATAGTTTAATAATATACTTTAATAATATACTTTAATAATATACTTAATAATATAGTTTAATAATATAGTTTAATAATATACTTAATAATATACTTAATAATATACTTAATAATATACTTTAATAATATACTTTAATAATATACTTAATAATATACTTTAATAATATACTTTAATAATATACTTTAATAATATACTTAATAATATACTTAATAATATACTTTAATAATATACTTTAATAATATACTTTAATATACTTAATAATATACTTAATAATATAGTTTAATAATATACTTAATAATATACTTTAATAATATAGTTTAATAATATACTTTAATAATATAGTTTAATAATATACTTAATAATATAGTTTAATAATATAGTTTAATAATATACTTAATAATATAGTTTAATAATATACTTTAATAATATACTTTAATAATATACTTTAATAATATACTTTAATAATATACTTTAATAATATACTTTAATAATATAGTTTAATAATATACTTAATAATATACTTTAATAATATAGTTTAATAATATACTTTAATAATATAGTTTAATAATATAGTTTAATAATATACTTTAATAATATACTTTAATAATATAGTTGAATACTATACTTTAATAATATACTTTAATAATATACTTAATAATATAGTTTAATAATATAGTTTAATAATATACTTAATAATATACTTAATAATATAGTTTAATAATATACTTTAATAATATACTTAATAATATAGTTTAATAATATAGTTTAATAATATACTTTAATAATATACTTTAATAATATAGTTAATAATATAGTTTAATAATATACTTTAATAATATACTTAATAATATACTTAATAATATAGTTTAATAATATACTTTAATAATATACTTTAATAATATACTTAATAATATAGTTTAATAATATACTTTAATAATATACTTTAATAATATACTTTAATAATATACTTTATACTATAGTTTAATAATATACTTTAATAATATAGTTTAATAATATACTTAATAATATAGTTTAATAATATACTTTAATAATATAGTTTAATAATATAGTTTAATAATATAGTTTAATAATATACTTTAATAATATACTTTAATAATATAGTTTAATAATATACTTAATAATATACTTTAATAATATACTTTAATAATATAGTTAATAATATAGTTTAATAATATAGTTTAATAATATACTTTAATAATATAGTTTAATAATATACTTAATAATATACTTAATAATATAGTTTAATAATATAGTTTAATAATATACTTAATAATATAGTTTAATAATATACTTTAATAATATACTTTAATAATATACTTTAATGATATAGTTTAATAATATACTTTAAAAAATATACTTTAATAATATACTTAATAATATACTTAATAATATACTTTAATAATATACTTTAATAATATACTTAATAATATAGTTTAATAATATAGTTTAATAATATACTTAATAATATAGTTTAATAATATAGTTTAATAATATAGTTTAATAATATACTTTAATAATATACTTTAATAATATAGTTTAATAATATAGTTTAATAATATACTTAATAATATACTTTAATAATATACTTTAATAATATACTTTAATAATATACTTTAATAATATACTTTAATAATATACTTTAATAATATACTTTAATATACTTAATAATATACTTAATAATATAGTTTAATAATATAGTTTAATAATATAGTTTAATAATATACTTAATAATATAGTTTAATAATATACTTTAATAATATACTTTAATAATATACTTTAATGATATAGTTTAATAATATACTTTAAAAAATATACTTTAATAATATACTTAATAATATACTTAATAATATACTTTAATAATATACTTTAATAATATACTTAATAATATAGTTTAATAATATAGTTTAATAATATACTTAATAATATAGTTTAATAATATAGTTTAATAATATAGTTTAATAATATACTTTAATAATATACTTTAATAATATAGTTTAATAATATAGTTTAATAATATACTTAATAATATACTTTAATAATATACTTTAATAATATACTTTAATAATATACTTTAATAATATACTTTAATAATATACTTTAATAATATACTTTAATATACTTAATAATATACTTAATAATATAGTTTAATAATATAGTTTAATAATACACTTAATAATATACTTTAATAATATAGTTTAATAATATACTTTAATAATATAGTTTAATAATATACTTTAATAATATACTTGAATAATATACTTTAATAATATAGTTTAATAATATAGTTTAATAATATACTTTAATAATATAGTTGAATAATATACTTTAATAATATACTTTAATAATATACTTTAATAATATAGTTAATAATATAGTTTAATAATATACTTTAATAATATACTTAATAATATACTTAATAATATACTTTAATAATATACTTTAATAATATACTTTAATAATATACTTAATAATATACTTAATAATATACTTTAATAATATACTTTAATAATATACTTTAATAATATACTTTAATAATATACTTTATAATATACTTTAATATACTTTAATATACTTAATAATATACTTAATAATATAGTTTAATAATATAGTTTAATAATATAGTTTAATAATATACTTAATAATATACTTTAATAATATAGTTTAATAATATAGTTTAATAATATACTTTAATAATATACTTTAATAATATAGTTGAATAATATACTTTAATAATATACTTTAATAATATAGTTGAATAATATAGTTGAATAATATACTTTAATAATATACTTTAATAATATAGTTGAATAATATACTTTAATAATATACTTTAATAATATACTTTAATAATATAGTTAATAATATACTTTAATAATATACTTTAATAATATACTTAATAATATACTTAATAATATAGTTTAATAATATACTTTAATAATATACTTTAATAATATACTTTAATAATATAGTTTAATAATATAGTTTAATAATATACTTCAATAATATACTTTAATAATATAGTTGAATAATATACTTTAATAATATACTTTAATAATATAGTTAATAATATAGTTTAATAATATACTTTAATAATATAGTTAATAATATACTTAATAATATAGTTTAATAATATAGTTTAATAATATACTTAATAATATAGTTGAATAATATCCTTTAATAATATCCTTTAATAATATACTTTAATAATATACTTAATAATATACTTTAATAATATACTTTAATAATATACTTTAATAATATACTTTAATAATATACTTTAATAATATAGTTTAATAATATACTTTAATAATATACTTTAATAATATAGTTGAATAATATAGTTTAATAATATACTTAATAATATAGTTTAATAATATACTTTATTAATATACTTAATAATATACTTAATAATATAGTTTAATAATATACTTAATAATATAGGTTAATAATATACTTTAATACTATAGTTTAATAATATACTTTAATAATATAGTTTAATAATATAGTTGAATAATATAGTTTAATAATATACTTTAATAATAATAATATACTTTAAAAATATACTTTAATAATATAGTTTAATAATATAGTTTAATAATATACTTAATAATATAGTTTAATAATATAGTTTAATAATATAGTTTAATAATATAGTTTAATAATATAGTTTAATAATATACTTTAATAATATACTTTAATAATATAGTTTAATAATATACTTTAATAATATAGTTTAATAATATACTTTAATAATATAGTTTAATAATATACTTTAATAATATAGTTTAATAATATACTTTAATACTATAGTTTAATAATATAGTTTAATAATATACTTTAATAATATACTTTAATAATATAGTTTATTAATATACTTTATTAATATACTTTAATAATATAGTTTAATAATATACTTTAATAATATAGTTTAATAATATACTTTAATAATATACTTTAATAATATACTTTAATAATATAGTTTAATAATATACTTAATAATATAGTTTAATAATATAGTTTAATAATATACTTAATAATATAGTTTAATAATATAGTTTAATAATATAGTTTAATAATATACTTTAATAATATACTTTAATAATATAGTTTAATGATATACTTTAATAATATACTTTAATAATATAGTTTAATAATATACTTTAATAATATAGTTTAATAATATACTTTAATAATATAGTTTAATAATATACTTTAATAATATAGTTTAATAATATACTTTAATACTATAGTTTAATAATATAGTTTATTAATATACTTTATTAATATACTTTAATAATATAGTTTAATAATATACTTAATAATATAGTTTAATAATATACTTTAATAATATAGTTTAATAATATAGTTTAATAATATACTTTAATAATATACTTTAATAATATAGTTTAATAATATACTTAATAATATAGTTTAATAATATACTTAATAATATAGTTTAATAATATACTTTAATAATATACTTTAATAATATACTTTAATAATATACTTTAAAAAATATACTTTAATAATATACTTAATAATATACTTTATAATATACTTTAATAATATACTTTAATAATATACTTAATAATATAGTTTAATAATATAGTTTAATAATATAGTTTAATAATATAGTTTAATAATATAGTTTAATAATATACTTAATAATATAGTTTAATAATATACTTAATAATATACTTAATAATATACTTTAATAATATACTTTAATAATATACTTTAATAATATACTTAATAATATACTTTAATAATATACTTTAATAATATACTTTAATAATATACTTAATAATATACTTAATAATATACTTTAATAATATACTTTAATAATATACTTTAATAATATACTTTAATAATATACTTTAATAATATACTTTAATATACTTAATAATATACTTAATAATATAGTTTAATAATATAGTTTAATAATATACTTAATAATATACTTTAATAATATACTTTAATAATATACTTTAATAATATACTTTAATAATATACTTGAATAATATACTTTAATAATATACTTTAATAATATACTTTAATAATATACTTTAATAATATAGTTAATAATATAGTTTAATAATATACTTTAATAATATACTTAATAATATACTTAATAATATAGTTTAATAATATAGTTTAATAATATACTTTAATAATATACTTAATAATATACTTTAATAATATACTTTAATAATATACTTTAATAATATACTTTAATAATATACTTTAATAATATAGTTGAATAATATACTTTAATAATATACTTTAATAATATACTTTAATAATATAGTTAATAATATAGTTTAATAATATACTTTAATAATATACTTAATAATATACTTAATAATATAGTTTAATAATATACTTTAATAATATACTTAATAATATAGTTGAATAATATCCTTTAATAATATCCTTTAATAATATAGTTGAATAATATACTTTAATAATATACTTTAATAATATACTTTAATAATATACTTTAATAATATACTTAATAATATAGTTTAATAATATACTTTAATAATATACTTTAATAATATACTTAATAATATACTTAATAATATACTTTAATAATATACTTTAATAATATACTTTAATAATATACTTAATAATATACTTTAATAATATACTTTAATAATATACTTTAATAATATACTTAATAATATACTTAATAATATACTTTAATAATATACTTTAATAATATACTTAATAATATACTTTAATAATATACTTTAATAATATACTTTAATAATATACTTAATAATATACTTAATAATATACTTTAATAATATACTTTAATAATATACTTTAATAATATACTTTAATAATATACTTTAATAATATACTTTAATAATATACTTTAATAATATAGTTGAATAATATACTTTAATAATATACTTTAATAATATACTTTAATAATATAGTTAATAATATAGTTTAATAATATACTTTAATAATATACTTAATAATATACTTAATAATATAGTTTAAAAATATAGTTTAATAATATAGTTTAATAATATACTTAATAATATAGTTTAATAATATAGTTTAATAATATAGTTTAATAATATAGTTTAATAATATACTTGAATAATATACTTTAATAATATAGTTTAATAATATGGTTTAATAATATAGTTTAATAATATACTTTAATAATATACTTTAATAATATAGTTAATAATATAGTTTAATAATATACTTTAATAATATACTTAATAATATACTTAATAATATAGTTTAATAATATAGTTTAATAATATAGTTTAATAATATACTTTAATAATATACTTAATAATATAGTTTAATAATATACTTTAATAATATACTTTAATAATATACTTTAATAATATACTTTAATAATATAGTTGAATAATATACTTTAATAATATACTTTAATAATATACTTTAATAATATAGTTAATAATATAGTTTAATAATATACTTTAATAATATACTTAATAATATACTTAATAATATAGTTTAATAATATACTTTAATAATATACTTAATAATATAGTTGAATAATATCCTTTAATAATATCCTTTAATAATATAGTTGAATAATATACTTTAATTATATACTTTAATAATATACTTTAATAATATACTTTAATAATATACTTAATAATATAGTTTAATAATATACTTTAATAATATACTTTAATAATATAGTTGAATAATATACTTTAATAATATAGTTTAATAATATACTTTAATAATATAGTTTAATAATATACTTAATAATATAGTTTAATAATATATATTTAATAATATACTTTAATAATATAGTTTAATAATATACTTAATAATATAGTTTAATAATATAGTTTAATAATATACTTTAATAATATACTTTAATAATATACTTTAATAATATAGTTTAATAATATACTTTAATAATATACTTTAATAATATACTTTAATAATATACTTAATAATATAGTTTCATAATATACTTTAATAATATACTTAATAATATACTTAATAATATAGTTTAATAATATACTTTAATAATATACTTTAATAATATACTTAATAATATAGTTTAATAATATACTTTAATAATGTACTTTAATAATATACTTTAATAATATAGTTTAATAATATAGTTTAATAATATACTTTAATAATATACTTTAATAATATACTTTAATAATATAGTTTAATAATATACTTTAATAATATACTTTAATAATATACTTTAATAATATACTTTAATAATATACTTTAATAATATAGTTTAATAATATAGTTTAATAATATACTTTAATAATATACTTAATAATATAGTTTAATAATATACTTTAATAATATACTTTAATAATATACTTTAATAATATACTTAATAATATAGTTTAATAATATAGTTTAATAATATACTTTAATAATATAGTTTAATAATATACTTTAATAATATACTTTAATAATATAGTTGAATAATATACTTTAATAATATACTATAATAATATACTTTAATAATATAGTTTAATAATATACTTAATAATATAGTTTAATAATATACTTTATAATATACTTAATAATATACTTAATAATATAGTTTAATAATATACTTAATAATATACTTTAATAATATACTTTAATAATATACAATATACTTAATAATATAGTTTAATAATATAGTTTAATAATATAGTTTAATAATAAAGGTTAATAATATACTTTAATAATATACTTTAATAATATAGTTTAATAATATACTTTAATAATATACTTTAATAATATACTTTAATAATATACTTTAATAATATAGTTTAATAATATAGTTTAATAATATACTTAATAATATAGTTTAATAATATAGTTTAATAATATACTTTAATAATATACTTTAATAATATACTTTAATAATATACTTTAATAATATACTTTAATATTATACTTTAATAATATACTTTAATAATATACTTTAATAATATAGTTTAATAATATAGTTTAATAATATAGTTTAATAATATACTTAATAATATAGTTTAATAATATAGTTTAATAATATACTTAACAATATAGTTTAATAATATACTTTAATAATATACTTTAATAATATACTTTAATAATATACTTTAAAAAATATACTTTAATAATATACTTAATAATATACTTAATAATATACTTTAATAATATACTTTAATAATATACTTAATAATATAGTTTAATAATATAGTTTAATAATATACTTTAATAATATACTTTAATAATATACTTAATAATATAGTTTAATAATATAGTTTAATAATATAGTTTAATAATATAGTTTAATAATATAGTTTAATAATATACTTAATAATATAGTTTAATAATATACTTAATAATATACTTAATAATATACTTAATAATATACTTTAATAATATACTTTAATAATATACTTTAATAATATACTTAATAATATACTTTAATAATATACTTTAATAATATACTTTAATAATATACTTAATAATATACTTAATAATATACTTTAATAATATACTTTAATATACTTAATAATATACTTAATAATATAGTTTAATAATATAGTTTAATAATATACTTAATAATATAGTTTAATAATATAGTTTAATAATATACTTTAATAATATAGTTTAATAATATACTTAATAATATAGTTTAATAATATAGTTTAATAATATACTTAATAATATACTTAATAATATAGTTTAATAATATACTTTAATAATATACTTTAATAATATACTCTAATAATATACTTTAATAATATAGTTTAATAATATAGTTTAATAATATACTTAATAATATAGTTTAATAATATAGTTTAATAATATAGTTTAATAATATAGTTTAATAATATAGTTTAATAATATACTTTAATAATATACTTTAATAATATAGTTGAATACTATACTTTAATAATATACTTTAATAATATACTTTAATAATATACTTAATAATATAGTTTAATAATATAGTTTAATAATATACTTAATAATGCTACTGTTAAGGCTGGCTCTTGGGCCTTAACAAAGAGGGGAGACCAGACGGAGTTTTAAAGCAGCAAAAAGTATTTTATTTCAAGAATTAATTAATAAATATAATCAAACAGGTCATTCGTAACGTTCCAAAATAAGCTGGCAGGGAACACTGCCCAATTAACAAAACATAACAGAAATCAAAAGTTGCTCTGGTGCTGCTGCCCTGCAGCCTACCTGAGGAGGAAAGAGGAGAGAGAACATATTCACAGCAGGTGCTTTAATAGCGTTTGGGGAGGACACTGGCCAGGTGTCTCCCCTTCTGCAAATTGCAGGCTCCGCCCTCCCAATCCAGCACTGCAAAGGGATTGGGTTAAAGATGTCTGACACAGAACAGCATATTCTTCCTTAAAGGTACAGGGGCCGTCACACCCCCCCCCTTAAAAACAGGGTCCCAAAGGGAACCCTGGCCCAGTATACTTAATATTAATAAACAATTAGAAAAAGTGTAAATACTTTAAATGTAAGCAAGTAATAAGAACCCTACTGAGAACAACCCCCCCAGTTCACATCTGCCTCATGCCTAAACCACACCCTCTCTCAGCAACTGGTACCTTGGAGCTTTTAAGAGAAAAGGTTAGGACATAATGCAAAACAGATCATGACTGAACAGGATTAATTGCACGGGGCCCTAGATAAGGCATCCGCCACCACATTTTCTTTTCCTTTAATATGGCGGATGTCCAACGTGTATGACTGAAGAAACAAGGACCATCTAATGAGCCTCTGGTTTGGACTGTGGAGAGAATGTAAAAATGTTAACGGATTGTGGTCTGTGTACACCACCACAGGTCCAGAACCCACATACACCTCAAAGTGCTGCAAAGACCATATGAGAGCCAAAGCCTCCTTCTCGATCACTGAGTAGTTTAACTGATACCTGTTAAATTTCTTTGAAAAAAAACATACAGGTTTGTCAATGCCCAATTCATCCTCTTGAAGCAAAACTCCACCTGCCCCCACATGGCTGGCATCAACCTGTAGTTTAAAAGGCCTTGTCATGTGTGGAGCAGCGAGGACAGGAGCATCATACAGGATTTGTTTTGCCTTTTCAAATGCCTGCTGACAAATAAGAGACCAAATGTATTTTGCATTATTCTTGAGCAGGTCAGTAAGCGGTGCAACAACAGTTGAGAAATTCCTACAGAAAGCTCTATAGTATCCAATGAAACCAAGATATCGTTGCAATTCTTTTTTTGTTGTTGGTGGTGGGTATTTTTCAACCGCTTCCACTTTAGCACGCACTGGACGCACTTCACCCTGCCCCACCTGACGACCAAGGTATGTTACTGTGGCCCGAGCAAAATCACATTTAGCCAAGTTCACAGTAAGACGCGCCTCAGCCAAGCGGCTAAACAGTGCTGAGATGCGCTCAATGTGATCTTGCCAATTATCTGAATATATGACTAAATCATCCAAGTAAACAGCACAGCCTTCTAGGTCCCAAACCACTTTGTTCATTAAACGCTGAAATGTTGCGGGTGCATTGCGTAACCCGAACGGCATGACCGAGTAAGAATAAAGGCCAGAGGGAGTAATAAATGCGGCTATTTCTTGTGCGCGCTTTGACAAGGGAATTTGCCAATACCCCTTTAATAGATCGAACTTGCTAATGAATTTAGCAGAGCCGACCTGATCAATGCAATCATCTATGCGCGGCAAAGGAAAAGAGTCCGGTTTCGTAACATTATTTACTTTTCTGAAATCAGAACAAAATCTGTACGTCCCGTCCGGTTTTGGAACGAGCAGGCACGGCGATGCCCAACTCGAAGCAGATTGCTCAGCAATACCATTTTTGAGCATGTAGTCAATTTCAGAATCCAAATATTTTCTCTTATCTGGATTAGTCCTATAAAACCGCTGTCTTATAGGCTTGGAATCTGTCAACTCAATATCATGTTCAATCACATGCGTAACAGATGGAACATCACCAAATAGGCTTGGGTACTCACGTATCAGCGCCACCAGCTCTGTTCGCTGTGACTCTGATAGGTGAGACAAAACATCAGTTAGACTTGACAATACCTCCGAATTTTTTAATCGACCCGACAACAAGGCAGAGTCATGATTTGGCAAACCATCCTCACAAACGGCATCATTCTCCGATGTTGCCTTCACCCCGTGTGTGTTACCAACACACACAGGACGAGTGCAACTCAACGCTGCGCTCAGCGCCTGTGGCGCGCGGGCCAGATACGGTTTCAAAAGATTGACATGGCACAACTGGTTGTGTTTCCGACGGCCCGGCGTGGCAATGAGATAATTTTGATCTGACAGCTGTTTCACCACAGTATATGGGCCCATGAATTTTGCCTGGAACGGCGAGCCCACAATAGGCAATAAAGCCAACACTTGATCCCCTGGAGAAAAAACACGCTTCTCCGCTCTACGGTCATACAAACGCTTCATTTTAGTTTGCGCCGAGGCCAATTTCTCTTTTGCCAACTCCGTAGCAGAGTACAGTCTGTGCTTAAATCCATTTACATAATCAATTAGATTCGTCGGCGGGTCCACTTCTTTCCAGTCATCCTGTAAAATAGCCAGCGGCCCTCTCACAGTGTGGCCGAACACAAGTTCATTTGGACTAAAACCCAAACTCTCCTGTGTCACCTCTCTCGCCGCCAACAGTAACCATGGTAAACCCTCCTCCCAGTCTTCACCCATCTCAACACAGTATGCGCGCATCAGCGACTTTAACGTTTGATGGAACCGTTCCAGTGCGCCTTGGCTTTGCGCATGGTATGCTGACGCTTTATTGTGCTTGATATGCAACTGCTTTAATACCTGGGCAAACAAGTGAGATGTCAGGTTCGAACCCCTGTCACTTTGGACCGTGCGCGGAATGCCAAAAATAGACATGAACTGCGTAAGAGCACGCACAATTGATTTAGCTGTAATCGTGCGCAATGGATATGCGGCAGGATATCTGGTGCTCTGGCACATAACAGTAAATAAATACTTAGCACCAGATTTCGCGCAAGGCAGAGGACCTACGCAGTCCACAATCAAATGCTCAAATGGCTGAGCCACAGCTGGAATAGGATACAGCGGCGCCACTTTAATGGACTGATTTGGCTTTCCCGTTAACTGGCACGTATGACACGTTTTAATGTAGCCAGCAACGCTCTTTTTAACCCGAGGCCAGAAGAAATGCCTCAAAACACGGTCGTATGTTTTGCGCACGCCCATGTGTCCTGACTCATCATGAGCAACACGCAAAACCAAATCACGGAATTTGGAGGGAATCACAATTTGATAAATAGGGTCTCCAATGAACGCCTCGCCATGCGGCACCCATTTGCGCAATAGCACACCATTTTCCATGAAGTACCCGTGCGCAAGATTTTCCAAATCACTTTTCGGGCACACCACTTGGAATAAATCCTTCAAAGAGGGATCGGTTGTTTGTTCACTCACCAATTCAGCACGTGGAATAGCAATTGGAGTATTGGCTAAGGACAACATCAACCCACCCACAATATCACTCTGTGAATCAATTTCCCCCAGAGCCTCCTGGTCACTTGTTTTTTTCATGGCACGTGTCACAGCGCATGCATGAAAAACGTCTGGCAAAACAGTCTCATTTTCATCGGGGCCTTCGGTAACCAATGGCACCGGGACCAGAACTGGACTGGCAGGCTGAACCGCCTGATCCGCCCACACCCGTTCCCCCGCTACACCATTGCCCAGAATGACAGTCACCCCGTCAACTGGAAGCGCCGGTCGCACGCCCATGCGCACTTCACCATCAAACAAAGCCGAGTGGAACAATAGCTTGTGCACAGGGACATGGAACACAGCCATTCCCATACCCAACACAGGTAGAAATGACCCAGTGTGAGTCTCTTCAGAAAAAGGGAGAGCAGATGACAAAATGAAGGAATCAAACGCACCCGTGTCACGCAAGATAGTAACTGGCACCTTCTCTTTACCACCAAGCATGGAGACATGACCTTTAGACATGAAAGGCAAGAAAGCCTCGTCAGGTTTTGACAACACAGGTACCTCAGTAATTATTCGTTTCACATCACCGGTACCAGGCAACGACGCAGCAAATGCTGCAGGTTTCCCCTTAAACCCACCATTCTTGTTACGCCCCTTAAGCGCCGGGCACTCACGTTTCCAGTGCCCTGGAAGGTGGCAGAAGTGGCAGGCATTCTCGGAGTCACGACCAGCCGGTCCACTATTATCCGAGTTCACATTTCCACTGGATTTGGGAGGAAAGTATTTTCCCCCAACAACTTGGCCAGCTTCTCTGCCGCCACCAGACCACCCACCATTACCACGGTTGTCCCCCCGCCCTCTGTGTGTCAATGAGAATTCATCGGCGAGTGCTGCAGCCGCAGCTGCAGTCTTTGCTTTCTGTTCAATAATGTACATGGCGATTGGTTCTGGGACTGAGTTCTTAAACTGCTCCAGCACAACAAGAGCAGCGAGGTCATCATAGTCTTCCACCCCTGAAGCCACACACCAGCGCTCGAAATGTGTTGACAGGTCACGGGCAAATTCAAGATAGGACTTATTATTGCCTCTCTGCCAACTCCGAAAACGCTGTCTATAGGCCTCGGGAACTAGTTCGTATACACGCAGCACTGCTGCTTTGACCAGTGTATACCTTGTGCTGTCCCGTGCAGACAGTGAGGCGAACGCCTCCTGAGCACGTCCAGTGAGCACGCACTGTAACAGGACCGTCCGGTCCGAATCATCCCAGCCCCGAGCGTCTGCCACCCGCTCGAACAGAGTGAAGAACACTTCCACCTCTTTCTCATTGAATTTTGGGACCAACCGTAAACTATTCAAAATGTTGCCATTGTCACCACCTGACTCGCCCCTCTTCACCTCACTCATCGTGCCATCTCTCACCAAGTTGAGCCGTGTACCCTCAACATCCAACCTTTTCATCTCTGCTTCATGTTTTAACCTTTCTATCGCCAAATCTCTTTCCTTCAGTTTTATCTGTAAGTCAGCATCCATCTCTTTCAGCTTCACCAACTCCTCGAAGGTTAGCCCAGTGGCCCCCGCGGGCACTGAGACTGCAGCTACACCCTCCTCCTGAGCCCCACACTCAGACGGCTGCGGGCTCAAAATGTGCTGCTCATACAGCTGGTCCTTGATCATTACCTTGACCTTATCTCTTCCCGCCCTTTTGTCGGGAATGTCAATGCCGTAATGCTCGGCAATTGACAATAATTGGTCCTTGCTAAAGGAATCTAGGCCCTCCTCCGACGGACCAGAAACAAAATCAGGCACCTCCATTGCAAAATTAAACCAAAGAAAACAAAACAAACCACTCAAAGCCAACGGAAACCAAAGAACGAAGCGCATTTAACCAAATAAATGCCCCAAACAAGTCAAATTCAATTGAGCCTCCCCTCTAACTGCCTAACCCAAACTTATCTAAATCTCAACCCTAGTCTTCAGGGGATAGTTGGGACAGGTATTTACGCACATGAAACGTTGGCGAGGGAAAAAGGTCTCCAGCAAGCTGGCCACCGCCCCAAGGCCAAAGAGTGCTCCCGAGCATATAGCTCCAACCCTTTCTCCCCACACTACGTGTATTATATAAATGCACACAAGTCCCAAAGGGGAAATGCGCTTTGCCTGTCAGAGTCGGCCCAACAAAAAGTGACTTGTAAACAGAAAGGTGTACTTACGTTCCTAAGTTCCGAGACCCGAGTAGCCAAAAAACCCCTCCGCTGGTTCCCCAAATGACAAGGCTCCACCCCACAGCTGCCACTGATGGGAGGTGGGAACCTGAACTTACTTTTGCTTGTTTTAACACATAAGCACTTAAACTACAAAGCCTTGTAGTTTACCAAACCGTTTGCTGTGGACGAGCCCCCATTTGTTAAGGCTGGCTCTTGGGCCTTAACAAAGAGGGGAGACCAGACGGAGTTTTAAAGCAGCAAAAAGTATTTTATTTCAAGAATTAATTAATAAATATAATCAAACAGGTCATTCGTAACGTTCCAAAATAAGCTGGCAGGGAACACTGCCCAATTAACAAAACATAACAGAAATCAAAAGTTGCTCTGGTGCTGCTGCCCTGCAGCCTACCTGAGGAGGAAAGAGGAGAGAGAACATATTCACAGCAGGTGCTTTAATAGCGTTTGGGGAGGACACTGGCCAGGTGTCTCCCCTTCTGCAAATTGCAGGCTCCGCCCTCCCAATCCAGCACTGCAAAGGGATTGGGTTAAAGATGTCTGACACAGAACAGCATATTCTTCCTTAAAGGTACAGGGGCCGTCACAATACTTAATAATATAGTTTAATAATATACTTTAATAATATACTTAATAATATAGTTTAATAATATACTTTAATAATATACTTTAATAATATAGTTAATAATATAGTTTAATAATATACTTTAATAATATACTTAATAATATACTTAATAATATAGTTTAATAATATAGTTTAATAATATACTTTAATAATATACTTAATAATATAGTTTAATAATATACTTTAATAATATACTTTAATAATATAGTTTAATAATATACTTTATACTATAGTTTAATAATATAGTTTAATAATATAGTTTAATAATATACTTAATAATATAGTTTAATAATATACTTTAATAATATAGTTTAATAATATAGTTTAATAATATAGTTTAATAATATACTTTAATAATATAGTTTAATAATATACTTAATAATATACTTTAATAATATACTTTAATAATATACTTTAATAATATAGTTATTAATATAGTTTAATAATATACTTTAATAATATACTTTAATAATATACTTTAATAATATAGTTTAATAATATACTTAATAATATAGTTTAATAATATAGTTTAATAATATAGTTTAATAATATACTTTAATAATATAGTTTAATAATATACTTTAAAAAATATACTTTAATAATATACTTAATAATATACTTAATAATATACTTTAATAATATACTTTAATAATATACTTAATAATATAGTTTAATAATATACTTAATAATATAGTTTAATAATATAGTTTAATAATATAGTTTAATAATATACTTTAATAATATAGTTTAATAATATAGTTTAATAATATAGTTTAATAATATACTTAATAATATACTTTAATAATATACTTTAATAATATACTTTAATAATATACTTTAATATACTTAATAATATACTTAATAATATAGTTTAATAATATAGTTTAATAATACACTTAATAATATAGTTTAATAATATAGTTTAATAATATACTTTAATAATATAGTTTAATAATATACTTTAATAATATACTTGAATAATATACTTTAATAATATAGTTTAATAATATAGTTTAATAATATACTTTAATAATATAGTTGAATAATATACTTTAATAATATACTTTAATAATATACTTTAATAATATAGTTAATAATATAGTTTAATAATATACTTTAATAATATACTTAATAATATACTTAATAATATACTTTAATAATATACTTTAATAATATACTTTAATAATATACTTAATAATATACTTAATAATATACTTTAATAATATACTTTAATAATATACTTTAATAATATACTTTAATAATATACTTTAATAATATACTTTAATATACTTTAATATACTTAATAATATACTTAATAATATAGTTTAATAATATAGTTTAATAATATAGTTTAATAATATACTTAATAATATACTTTAATAATATAGTTTAATAATATAGTTTAATAATATAGTTTAATAATATAGTTTAATAATATAGTTTAATAATATACTTTAATAATATACTTTAATAATATAGTTGAATAATATAGTTTAATAATATACTTTAATAATATACTTTAATAATATAGTTGAATAATATACTTTAATAATATACTTTAATAATATACTTTAATAATATAGTTAATAATATACTTTAATAATATACTTTAATAATATACTTAATAATATACTTAATAATATAGTTTAATAATATACTTTAATATTATACTTAATAATATACTTTAATAATATACTTTAATAATATACTTTAATAATATACTTTAATAATATAGTTTAATAATATACTTTAATAATATACTTTAATAATATACTTTAATAATATAGTTGAATAATATACTTTAATAATATACTTTAATAATATACTTTAATAATATAGTTAATAATATAGTTTAATAATATACTTTAATAATATAGTTAATAATATACTTAATAATATAGTTTAATAATATACTTTAATAATATACTTAATAATATAGTTGAATAATATCCTTTAATAATATCCTTTAATAATATACTTTAATAATATACTTAATAATATACTTTAATAATATACTTTAATAATATACTTTAATAATATACTTTAATAATATACTTTAATAATATACTTTAATAATATACTTTAATAATATAGTTGAATAATATAGTTTAATAATATACTTAATAATATAGTTTAATAATATACTTTATTAATATACTTAATAATATACTTAATAATATAGTTTAATAATATACTTAATAATATAGTTTAATAATATACTTTAATACTATAGTTTAATAATATACTTTAATAATATAGTTTAATAATATAGTTGAATAATATAGTTTAATAATATACTTTAATAATAATAATATACTTTAAAAATATACTTTAATAATATAGTTTAATAATATAGTTTATTAATATACTTTAATAATATAGTTTAATAATATACTTTAATAATATAGTTTAATAATATACTTTAATAATATACTTTAATAATATACTTTAATAATATAGTTTAATAATATACTTAATAATATAGTTTAATAATATAGTTTAATAATATACTTAATAATATAGTTTAATAATATAGTTTAATAATATAGTTTAATAATATACTTTAATAATATAGTTTAATAATATAGTTTAATAATATACTTTAATAATATACTTTAATAATATAGTTTAATAATATACTTTAATAATATAGTTTAATAATATACTTTAATAATATAGTTTAATAATATACTTTAATAATATAGTTTAATAATATACTTTAATACTATAGTTTAATAATATAGTTTATTAATATACTTTATTAATATACTTTAATAATATAGTTTAATAATATACTTAATAATATAGTTTAATAATATACTTTAATAATATAGTTTAATAATATACTTTAATAATATACTTTAATAATATACTTTAATAATATAGTTTAATAATATACTTAATAATATAGTTTAATAATATAGTTTAATAATATACTTAATAATATAGTTTAATAATATACTTTAATAATATACTTTAATAATATACTTTAATAATATACTTTAAAAAATATACTTTAATAATATACTTAATAATATACTTTATAATATACTTTAATAATATACTTTAATAATATACTTAATAATATAGTTTAATAATATAGTTTAATAATATAGTTTAATAATATAGTTTAATAATATAGTTTAATAATATAGTTTAATAATATACTTAATAATATAGTTTAATAATATACTTAATAATATACTTAATAATATACTTTAATAATATACTTTAATAATATACTTTAATAATATACTTAATAATATACTTTAATAATATACTTTAATAATATACTTTAATAATATACTTAATAATATACTTAATAATATACTTTAATAATATACTTTAATAATATACTTTAATAATATACTTTAATAATATACTTTAATAATATACTTTAATATACTTAATAATATACTTAATAATATAGTTTAATAATATAGTTTAATAATATACTTAATAATATACTTTAATAATATACTTTAATAATATACTTTAAAAATATACTTTAATAATATACTTGAATAATATACTTTAATAATATACTTTAATAATATACTTTAATAATATACTTTAATAATATACTTTAATAATATACTTTAATAATATAGTTGAATAATATACTTTAATAATATACTTTAATAATATACTTTAATAATATACTTAATAATATACTTTAAAAATATACTTTAATAATATACTTAATAATATACTTAATAATATAGTTTAAAAATATAGTTTAATAATATAGTTTAATAATATACTTTAATAATATACTTGAATAATATAGTTTAATAATATACTTAATAATATAGTTTAATAATATACTTTAATAATATACTTTAATAATATACTTTAATAATATACTTTAATAATATACTTGAATAATATACTTTAATAATATAGTTTAATAATATAGTTTAATAATATACTTTAATAATATACTTTAATAATATAGTTGAATAATATACTTTAATAATATACTTTAATAATATACTTTAATAATATAGTTAATAATATAGTTTAATAATATACTTTAATAATATACTTAATAATATACTTAATAATATAGTTTAATAATATAGTTTAATAATATACTTTAATAATATACTTAATAATATACTTTAATAATATACTTTAATAATATACTTTAATAATATACTTTAATAATATACTTTAATAATATAGTTGAATAATATACTTTAATAATATACTTTAATAATATACTTTAATAATATAGTTAATAATATAGTTTAATAATATACTTTAATAATATACTTAATAATATACTTAATAATATAGTTTAATAATATACTTTAATAATATACTTAATAATATAGTTGAATAATATCCTTTAATAATATCCTTTAATAATATAGTTGAATAATATACTTTAATAATATACTTTAATAATATACTTTAATAATATACTTTAATAATATACTTAATAATATAGTTTAATAATATACTTTAATAATATACTTTAATAATATAGTTAATAATATAGTTTAATAATATACTTTAATAATATACTTAATAATATACTTAATAATATAGTTTAATAATATACTTTAATAATATACTTAATAATATAGTTGAATAATATCCTTTAATAATATCCTTTAATAATATAGTTGAATAATATACTTTAATTATATACTTTAATAATATACTTTAATAATATACTTTAATAATATACTTAATAATATAGTTTAATAATATACTTTAATAATATACTTTAATAATATAGTTGAATAATATACTTTAATAATATAGTTTAATAATATACTTTAATAATATAGTTTAATAATATACTTAATAATATAGTTTAATAATATATATTTAATAATATACTTTAATAATATAGTTTAATAATATACTTAATAATATAGTTTAATAATATAGTTTAATAATATACTTTAATAATATACTTTAATAATATACTTTAATAATATACTTTAATAATATACTTTAATAATATACTTTAATAATATACTTTAATAATATACTTAATAATATACTTTAATAATATACTTTAATAATATACTTAATAATATACTTAATAATATAGTTTAATAATATACTTTAATAATATACTTTAATAATATACTTAATAATATAGTTTAATAATATACTTTAATAATGTACTTTAATAATATAGTTTAATAATATAGTTTAATAATATAGTTTAATAATATAGTTTAATAATATACTTTAATAATATACTTTAATAATATACTTTAATAATATACTTAATAATATAGTTTAATAATATAGTTTAATAATATACTTTAATAATATAGTTTAATAATATACTTTAATAATATACTTTAATAATATAGTTGAATAATATACTTTAATAATATACTATAATAATATACTTTAATAATATAGTTTAATAATATACTTAATAATATAGTTTAATAATATACTTTATAATATACTTAATAATATACTTAATAATATAGTTTAATAATATACTTAATAATATACTTTAATAATATACTTTAATAATATACAATATACTTAATAATATAGTTTAATAATATAGTTTAATAATAAAGGTTAATAATATACTTTAATAATATACTTTAATAATATACTTTAATAATATACTTTAATAATATACTTTAATAATATAGTTTAATAATATAGTTTAATAATATACTTAATAATATAGTTTAATAATATAGTTTAATAATATAGTTTAATAATATAGTTTAATAATATACTTTAATAATATACTTTAATAATATACTTTAATAATATAGTTTAATAATATACTTTAATAATATAGTTTAATAATATAGTTTAATAATATACTTTAATAATATACTTTAATAATATACTTTAATAATATACTTAATAATATAGTTTAATAATATACTTTAATAATATACTTTAATAATATACTTTAATAATATACTTAATAATATAGTTTAATAATATAGTTTAATAATATACTTTAATAATATAGTTTAATAATATACTTGAATAATATACTTTAATAATATACTTTAATAATATACTTTAATAATATACTTTAATAATATAGTTGAATAATATACTTTAATAATATACTTTAATAATATAGTTTAATAATATAGTTAATAATATAGTTTAATAATATACTTTAATAATATACTTAATAATATACTTAATAATATAGTTTAAAAATATACTTTAATAATATAGTTTAATAATATACTTTAATAATATAGTTTAATAATATACTTTAATACTATAGTTTAATAATATAGTTTATTAATATACTTTATTAATATACTTTAATAATATAGTTTAATAATATACTTAATAATATAGTTTAATAATATACTTTAATAATATAGTTTAATAATATACTTTAATAATATACTTTAATAATATACTTTAATAATATAGTTTAATAATATACTTAATAATATAGTTTAATAATATAGTTTAATAATATACTTAATAATATAGTTTAATAATATACTTTAATAATATACTTTAATAATATACTTTAAAAAATATACTTTAATAATATACTTAATAATATACTTTATAATATACTTTAATAATATACTTTAATAATATACTTAATAATATAGTTTAATAATATAGTTTAATAATATAGTTTAATAATATAGTTTAATAATATAGTTTAATAATATAGTTTAATAATATACTTAATAATATAGTTTAATAATATACTTAATAATATACTTAATAATATACTTTAATAATATACTTTAATAATATACTTTAATAATATACTTAATAATATACTTTAATAATATACTTTAATAATATACTTTAATAATATACTTAATAATATACTTAATAATATACTTTAATAATATACTTTAATAATATACTTTAATAATATACTTTAATAATATACTTTAATAATATACTTTAATATACTTAATAATATACTTAATAATATAGTTTAATAATATAGTTTAATAATATACTTAATAATATACTTTAATAATATACTTTAATAATATACTTTAATAATATACTTGAATAATATACTTTAATAATATACTTTAATAATATACTTTAATAATATACTTTAATAATATACTTTAATAATATACTTTAATAATATACTTTAATAATATACTTTAATAATATAGTTGAATAATATACTTTAATAATATACTTTAATAATATACTTTAATAATATACTTAATAATATAGTTTAAAAATATACTTTAATAATATACTTAATAATATACTTAATAATATAGTTTAAAAATATAGTTTAATAATATAGTTTAATAATATACTTAATATTATAGTTTAATAATATAGTTTAATAATATACTTTAATAATATACTTTAATAATATACTTTAATAATATACTTGAATAATATACTTTAATAATATAGTTTAATAATATAGTTTAATAATATACTTTAATAATATACTTTAATAATATAGTTGAATAATATACTTTAATAATATACTTTAATAATATACTTTAATAATATAGTTAATAATATAGTTTAATAATATACTTTAATAATATACTTAATAATATACTTAATAATATAGTTTAATAATATAGTTTAATAATATACTTTAATAATATACTTAATAATATACTTTAATAATATACTTTAATAATATACTTTAATAATATACTTTAATAATATAGTTGAATAATATACTTTAATAATATACTTTAATAATATACTTTAATAATATAGTTAATAATATAGTTTAATAATATACTTTAATAATATACTTAATAATATACTTAATAATATAGTTTAATAATATACTTTAATAATATACTTAATAATATAGTTGAATAATATCCTTTAATAATATCCTTTAATAATATAGTTGAATAATATACTTTAATAATATACTTTAATAATATACTTTAATAATATACTTTAATAATATACTTAATAATATAGTTTAATAATATACTTTAATAATATACTTTAATAATATAGTTAATAATATAGTTTAATAATATACTTTAATAATATACTTAATAATATACTTAATAATATAGTTTAATAATATACTTTAATAATATACTTAATAATATAGTTGAATAATATCCTTTAATAATATCCTTTAATAATATAGTTGAATAATATACTTTAATTATATACTTTAATAATATACTTTAATAATATACTTTAATAATATACTTAATAATATAGTTTAATAATATACTTTAATAATATACTTTAATAATATAGTTGAATAATATAGTTTAATAATATAGTTTAATAATATACTTTAATAATATAGTTTAATAATATACTTAATAATATAGTTTAATAATATATATTTAATAATATACTTTAATAATATAGTTTAATAATATACTTAATAATATAGTTTAATAATATAGTTTAATAATATACTTTAATAATATACTTTAATAATATACTTTAATAATATAGTTTAATAATATACTTTAATAATATACTTTAATAATATACTTTAATAATATACTTAATAATATAGTTTAATAATATACTTTAATAATATACTTAATAATATACTTTAATAATGTACTTTAATAATATAGTTTAATAATATAGTTTAATAATATAGTTTAATAATATACTTTAATAATATACTTTAATAATATACTTTAATAATATACTTTAATAATATACTTAATAATATAGTTTAATAATATAGTTTAATAATATACTTTAATAATATAGTTTAATAATATAGTTTAATAATATACTTAATAATATAGTTTAATAATATACTTTATAATATACTTAATAATATACTTAATAATATAGTTTAATAATATACTTAATAATATACTTTAATAATATACTTTAATAATATACAATATACTTAATAATATAGTTTAATAATATAGTTTAATAATAAAGGTTAATAATATACTTTAATAATATACTTTAATAATATACTTTAATAATATACTTTAATAATATACTTTAATAATATACTTTAATAATATACTTTAATAATATAGTTGAATAATATACTTTAATAATATACTATAATAATATAGTTTAATAATATACTTAATAATATAGTTTAATAATATACTTTATAATATACTTAATAATATACTTAATAATATAGTTTAATAATATACTTAATAATATACTTTAATAATATACTTTAATAATATACAATATACTTAATAATATAGTTTAATAATATAGTTTAATAATAAAGGTTAATAATATACTTTAATAATATACTTTAATAATATACTTTAATAATATACTTTAATAATATACTTTAATAATATACTTTAATAATATAGTTTAATAATATAGTTTAATAATATACTTAATAATATAGTTTAATAATATAGTTTAATAATATAGTTTAATAATATAGTTTAATAATATACTTTAATAATATACTTTAATAATATACTTTAATATTATACTTTAATATTATACTTTAATAATATAGTTTAATAATATAGTTTAATAATATAGTTTAATAATATACTTTAATAATATACTTTAATAATATACTTAATAATATAGTTTAATAATATAGTTTAATAATATACTTTAATAATATAGTTTAATAATATACTTGAATAATATACTTTAATAATATACTTTAATAATATACTTTAATAATATAGTTGAATAATATACTTTAATAATATACTTTAATAATATACTTTAATAATATAGTTAATAATATAGTTTAATAATATAGTTTAATAATATACTTAATAATATAGTTTAAAAATATAGTTTAATAATATAGTTTAATAATATACTTAATAATATACTTTAATAATATAGTTTAATAATATAGTTTAATAATATACTTTAATAATATACTTGAATAATATACTTTAATAATATAGTTTAATAATATACTTTAATAATATAGTGTAATAATATACTTTAATAATATACTTTAATAATATACTTTAATAATATAGTTGAATAATATACTTTAATAATATACTTTAATAATATACTTTAATAATATAGTTAATAATATAGTTTAATAATATACTTTAATAATATACTTAATAATATACTTAATAATATACTTTAATAATATACTTTAATAATATACTTAATAATATAGTTGAATAATATCCTTTAATAATATCCTTTAATAATATACTTTAATAATATACTTAATAATATACTTTAATAATATACTTTAATAATATACTAAATAATATACTTTAATAATACACTTTAATAATATACTTTAATAATATACTTTAATAATATACTTTAATAATATAGTTTAATAATATACTTTAATAATATACTTTAATAATATAGTTTAATAATATAGTTTAATAATATACTTTAATAATATAGTTTAATAATATAGTTTAATAATATACTTTAATAATATAGTTTAATAATATAGTTTAATAATATACTTAATAATATAGTTTAATAATATACTTTAATAATATACTTAATAATATACTTAATAATATAGTTTAATAATATACTTAATAATATAGTTTAATAATATACTTTAATACTATAGTTGAATAATATAGTTTAATAATATACTTTAATAATATAGTTGAATAATATAGTTTAATAATATACTTTAATAATATAGTTTAATAATATAGTTTAATAATATACTTAAAATATAGTTTAATAATATAGTTTAATAATATACTTAATAATATAGTTTAATAATATAGTTTAATAATATAGTTTAATAATATAGTTTAATAATATAGTTTAATAATATACTTAATAATATAGTTTAATAATATAGTTTAATAATATACTTTAATAATATAGTTTAATAATATACTTTAATAATATACTTTAATAATATAGTTTAATAATATAGTTTAATACTATAGTTTAATAATATAGTTTAATAATATAGTTTAATAATATAGTTTAATAATATACTTTAATACTATAGTTTAATAATATAGTTTAATAATATAGTTTAATAATATAGTTTAATAATATAGTTTAATAATATACTTTAATAATATACTTTATTAATATAGTTTAATAATATAGTTTAATAATATACTTTAATAATATACTTTAATAATATACTTTAATAATATAGTTTAATAATATACTTAATAATATACTTTAATAATATAGTTTAATAATATACTTAATAATATACTTTAATAATATAGTTTAATAATATAGTTTAATAATATAGTTTAATAATATAGTTTAATAATATAGTTGAATAATATAGTTTAATAATATACTTTAATAATATACTTTAATAATATAGTTTAATAATATAGTTGAATAATATACTTTAATAATATACTTTAATAATATACTTTAATAATATAGTTTAATAATATACTTAATAATATAGTTTAATAATATAGTTTAATAATATACTTAATAATATACTTAATAATATAGTTTAATAATATACTTTAATACTATACTTTAATAATATACTTTAATAATATACTTTAATAATATACTTTAATAATATACTTTAATAATATACTTTAATAATATAGTTTAATAATATACTTTAATAATATACTTTAATAATATACTTTAATAATATACTTTAATAATATAGTTTAATAATATAGTTTAATAATATACTTAATAATATACTTTAATAATATACTTTAATAATATACTTTAAAAATATACTTTAATAATATAGTTTATTAATATACTTTAATAATATAGTTTAATAATATACTTAATAATATACTTTAATAATATAGTTTAATAATATACTTAATAATATAGTTTAATAATATACTTTAATAATATACTTGAATAATATACTTTAATAATATACTTTAATAATATACTTTAATAATATACTTGAATAATATACTTGAATAATATACTTTAATAAAATACTTAATAATATAGTTTAATAATATACTTTAATAATATACTTAATAATATACTTAATAATATAGTTTAAAAATATACTTTAATAATATACTTTAATAATATAGTTGAATAATATAGTTGAATAATATAGTTGAATAATATACTTTAATAATATACTTAATAATATACTTAATAATATAGTTTAATAATATACTTTAATAATATACTTTAATAATATACTTAATAATATACTTAATAATATAGTTTAATAATATACTTTAATAATATACTTTAATAATATAGTTGAATAATATAGTTTAATAATATAGTTTAATAATATACTTTAATAATATAGTTTAATAATATAGTTTAATAATATAGTTGAATAATATAGTTTAATAATATACTTTAATAATATACTTTAATAATATACTTTAATAATATAGTTGAATAATATACTTTAATAATATACTTAATAATATACTTAATAATATAGTTTAATAATATACTTTAATAATATAGTTTAATAATATACTTAATAATATACTTAATAATATAGTTTAATAATATACTTTAATAATATACTTTAATAATATAGTTGAATAATATAGTTTAATAATATAGTTTAATAATATAGTTTAATAATATAGTTTAATAATATAGTTTAATAATATAGTTGAATAATATAGTTTAATAATATACTTTAATAATATACTTTAATAATATACTTTAATAATATAGTTTAATAATATAGTTTAATAATATAGTTTAATAATATACTTAATAATATAGTTTAATAATATAGTTTAATAATATAGTTTAATAATATAGTTTAATAATATAGTTTAATAATATAGTTTAATAATATACTTTAATAATATAGTTGAATAATATAGTTTAATAATATACTTTAATAATATACTTTAATAATATAGTTTAATAATATAGTTTAATAATATAGTTTAATAATATAGTTTAATAATATACTTAAAGCGGGGATGACACGCCTCTCGGGAAGCTATTAAGGCTATTAACGCTAGCATCTAGATTGTGACGTACTTACGGGCCAGCTCAATTTGACCAATAAAATTGATCTTGTATCTGGTCTAAATGTCAGAGCGGCTCTGGGCATAGCTCTGGGCTCTGCGAGTTAGCGTTCCTGGTGGCTATCAACTCATGCTAGTGGTTTTGAGGTCACTTTTAGCTTCATAGCTGGGTAAAAGTTTGGTGGAAAAATAAAATTTTTTGCTCGAAAATCTCGTTAGAATGATATTGAGTTGACGTGTAAGTTTTAGGGTGAACTGTTGCATAATCGCAATTTCGCGTGACGGGTTCCATCGTACCTATCTTGTCTTATCTGTCTCCCCCCGCTGACACGCCCTCAGCCGGCTAAGTGCTGAACAGGGCTCACGGAGCCCTGGAGCTTCACGTAACGTTATCGCCTGTGACTACTCTAGCGGCCGGCCTAACCTGTGTCCGCCCCTCTCTCTCTCTCTCTCTCTCTGTCTCTCTCTCTCACACACACACACACACACACACACACACACACACACACACACACACACACACACACTCTCTCTCTCTCTCTCTCTCTCTCTCTCACACACACACACCGATATGGGGGGGCGGTCTCTCTCTCTCTCCGTGCACAACTTGGAGCTCTCCAAATAGCCACCAGAAGTATGATGAAACTTGACATAGCGTTATTTAGGCTATAATGATCAACTTGTATGGGTGATCATTTTATGTATATCAAATATTATACCCCTCCATACACACACACACACACACACACACCGACAGTCAGAGAACTGACTCACTAAACAACACTAAACAACGTTGGATTCGTACAGTGCAGAATGCAGATAAGTGTAGGCCTATGTTCTTATTATAATTGTGAGTTTGTTTTTTAACATGCACCGCAAGTCCACGGGAGCCGATCTACAAGCTCACAACGCGTTGCACTGCGAGTAGCCTAGAGAAGGCTGTCAAGTGAGCAGCGCAATCGCGCATGCTATAGAAATATCCTAATAAATAAATAAAAAGGTGTCGCTTGCAGGGGCAGTTTCCTTATGGGACTTGCCTCTAGAATGCATGCATAGGCATGCAAGTGCACTCGGCATTTATATATCATATATATAGACTAGTACGAAGTATAATTAAATGATCACAGGCATTCTAGGTCGGGACACATGAAATCCACGTAAATGCCTTTCCGCTAGCTTCACGTCATTATATCAGCGTAAACGCGAGAAAACATCAACTTCTTTTTTTTCACCGCTGGGGGGGGGCTGCGGATAGCCCCCATGAGGATCATCAGAACTATTCGGGTCTGCAGTTACAGCACACATTTTCTTATATTATGGCGACGAGTATAGTCACTCATGACGGACAATCGGACATATAGGCAATGAAACGGTCAGTAAAGTGGAATGAATCACAGCATTATATCGCCCCTTGCTGCAGAATGGGAAAGAATGCAGAATATTTTCATGGCTTATAATCTAGGACAGGTCAGACGATCAGTTGAGGCAATTTATTATTTGGTACAGAGTCACACTCAATTCAATTCAATTCAATTCAAAGGGCTTTATTGGCATGAGAAAACATACGTTTACACACACTCAAAGAGTACGGCAATTTCCCCGTTTTGATGTGCCTTCTCATCAATTCATTATGCATAAACAAACATTTCACATGAACAAACAATATTGGTAAAACTAACACATTTGAGTACGTTATATACATTTTATTTTCACACATTTAGAGTCCGACCGGCTGAGAGCAGCCTGCATGACTACCAGAGGCTATACCGTGTGCGCACTAGGCTGTGCCCCAGGGGTGAGAGGGGACAAACGGACGTGAGCAGGGCTGCATCCCAGCTCTCTGCCGCAGCATGGAACTCCGAGTGCGAAATAGCGATTATGCAACAGCTTACCCTAAGACCTACACGTCAACTCAATGTCATTGTAAGGAAGCTTTTCGAGCAATAAAATATTTTTTTTTATTACACTTTCATCTAGTATGACGCAAAAGGCCACCTCAAAACCACTAGCCTTTACTGCGCTAGCCACTCAGCTCGGCTAGATGCTAGGTCACGTCAGAGCCTGAGATATAGTCACGTGTCGTTTGAAACTGTTTTCATTCAGACCACGTGATGTACCTTATCAGCAATGTTAATCTCGGGCTTTGACACTCCCCCTTTAATAATATACTTAATAATATAGTTTAATAATATAGTTTAATAATATACTTTAATAATATACTTAATAATATAGTTTAATAATATACTTTAATAATATACTTTAATAATATAGTTTAATAATATAGTTTAATAATATACTTTAATAATATACTTTAATAATATACTTTAATAATATACTTAATAATATAGTTTAATAATATACTTTAATAATATACTTTAATAATATACTTTAATAATATAGTTTAATAATATACTTAATAATATACTTTAATAATATACTTTAATAATATACTTAATAATATAGTTTAATAATATACTTTAATAATATACTTTAATAATATACTTAATAATATAGTTTAATAATATAGTTTAATAATATACTTTAATAATATAGTTTAATAATATAGTTTAATAATATACTTTAATAATATACTTTAATAATATACTTTATACTATAGTTTAATAATATAGTTTAATAATATAGTTTAATAATATACTTTAATAATATAGTTTAATAATATACTTTAATAATATACTTTAATAATATACTTTATACTATAGTTTAATAATATAGTTTAATAATATAGTTTAATAATATAGTTTAATAATATACTTAATAATATACTTTAATAATATACTTTAATAATATACTTTAATAATATAGTTGAATAATATACTTTAATAATATACTTTAATAATATACTTTAATAATATACTTAATAATATAGTTTAATAATATAGTTTAATAATATACTTAATAATATACTTAATAATATAGTTTAATAATATAGTTTAATAATATACTTTAATAATATACTTAATAATATAGTTTAATAATATACTTTAATAATATACTTTAATAATATACTTTAATAATATACTTTAAAAATATACTTTAATAATATAGTTTATTAATATACTTTAATAATATAGTTTAATAATATACTTAATAATATACTTTAATAATATAGTTTAATAATATACTTAATAATATAGTTTAATAATATAGTTTAATAATATACTTGAATAATATACTTTAATAATATACTTTAATAATATACTTTAATAATATACTTTAATAATATACTTTAATAATATACTTTAATAATATACTTAATAATATAGTTTAATAATATACTTTAATAATATACTTAATAATATACTTAATAATATAGTTTAAAAATATACTTTAATAATATACTTTAATAATATAGTTGAATAATATAGTTGAATAATATAGTTGAATAATATACTTTAATAATATACTTAATAATATACTTAATAATATAGTTTAATAATATACTTTAATAATATACTTTAATAATATACTTAATAATATACTTAATAATATAGTTTAATAATATACTTTAATAATATATTTAATAATATAGTTGAATAATATAGTTTAATAATATAGTTTAATAATATACTTTAATAATATAGTTTAATAATATAGTTTAATAATATAGTTGAATAATATACTTTAATAATATACTTTAATAATATACTTTAATAATATACTTTAATAATATAGTTGAATAATATACTTTAATAATATACTTAATAATATAGTTTAATAATATAGTTTAATAATATACTTTAATAATATACTTAATAATATACTTAATAATATAGTTTAATAATATACTTTAATAATATACTTTAATAATATAGTTTAATAATATAGTTTAATAATATAGTTTAATAATATACTTTAATAATATAGTTTAATAATATACTTTAATAATATAGTTGAATAATATAGTTTAATAATATACTTTAATAATATACTTTAATAATATAGTTTAATAATATACTTTAATAATATAGTTTAATAATATACTTAATAATATAGTTTAATAATATAGTTTAATAATATAGTTTAATAATATACTTTAATAATATACTTTAATAATATACTTTAATAATATAGTTGAATAATATAGTTTAATAATATACTTTAATAATATACTTTAATAATATACTTTAATAATATACTTAATAATATAGTTTAATAATATAGTTTAATAATATACTTAATAATATACTTAATAATATAGTTTAATAATATAGTTTAATAATATACTTTAATAATATACTTAATAATATAGTTTAATAATATAGTTTAATAATATACTTTAATAATATACTTTAATAATATACTTTAATAATATACTTTAATAATATAGTTTAATAATATACTTAATAATATACTTTAATAATATACTTTAATAATATACTTTAAAATATACTTTAATAATATAGTTTATTAATATACTTTATTAATATACTTTAATAATATAGTTTAATAATATACTTAATAATATACTTTAATAATATACTTTAATAATATACTTAATAATATACTTTAATAATATACTTTAATAATATACTTAATAATATAGTTTAATAATATAGTTTAATAATATAGTTTAATAATATACTTTAATAATATAGTTTAATAATATAGTTTAATAATATAGTTTAATAATATACCTTAATAATATACTTTAATAATATACTTTATACTATAGTTTAATAATATAGTTTAATAATATAGTTTAATAATATACTTTAATAATATAGTTTAATAATATACTTTAATAATATACTTTAATAATATACTTTATACTATAGTTTAATAATATAGTTTAATAATATAGTTTAATAATATAGTTTAATAATATACTTTAATAATATACTTAATAATATACTTTAATAATATACTTTAATAATATACTTTAATAATATAGTTGAATAATATACTTTAATAATATACTTTAATAATATACTTTAATAATATACTTAATAATATAGTTTAATAATATAGTTTAATAATATACTTAATAATATACTTAATAATATAGTTTAATAATATAGTTTAATAATATACTTTAATAATATACTTAATAATATAGTTTAATAATATACTTTAATAATATACTTTAATAATATACTTTAATAATATACTTTAAAAATATACTTTAATAATATAGTTTATTAATATACTTTAATAATATAGTTTAATAATATACTTAATAATATACTTTAATAATATAGTTTAATAATATACTTAATAATATAGTTTAATAATATAGTTTAATAATATACTTGAATAATATACTTTAATAATATACTTTAATAATATACTTTAATAATATACTTTAATAATATACTTTAATAATATACTTTAATAATATACTTAATAATATAGTTTAATAATATACTTTAATAATATACTTAATAATATACTTAATAATATAGTTTAAAAATATACTTTAATAATATACTTTAATAATATAGTTGAATAATATAGTTGAATAATATAGTTTAATAATATACTTTAATAATATACTTTAATAATATACTTTATACTATAGTTTAATAATATAGTTTAATAATATAGTTTAATAATATAGTTTAATAATATACTTTAATAATATACTTAATAATATACTTTAATAATATACTTTAATAATATACTTTAATAATATAGTTGAATAATATACTTTAATAATATACTTTAATAATATACTTTAATAATATACTTAATAATATAGTTTAATAATATAGTTTAATAATATACTTAATAATATACTTAATAATATAGTTTAATAATATAGTTTAATAATATACTTTAATAATATACTTAATAATATAGTTTAATAATATACTTTAATAATATACTTTAATAATATACTTTAATAATATACTTTAAAAATATACTTTAATAATATAGTTTATTAATATACTTTAATAATATAGTTTAATAATATACTTAATAATATACTTTAATAATATAGTTTAATAATATACTTAATAATATAGTTTAATAATATAGTTTAATAATATACTTGAATAATATACTTTAATAATATACTTTAATAATATACTTTAATAATATACTTTAATAATATACTTTAATAATATACTTTAATAATATACTTAATAATATAGTTTAATAATATACTTTAATAATATACTTAATAATATACTTAATAATATAGTTTAAAAATATACTTTAATAATATACTTTAATAATATAGTTGAATAATATAGTTGAATAATATAGTTGAATAATATACTTTAATAATATACTTAATAATATACTTAATAATATAGTTTAATAATATAGTTTAATAATATACTTTAATAATATACTTAATAATATACTTAATAATATAGTTTAATAATATATTTAATAATATAGTTGAATAATATAGTTTAATAATATAGTTTAATAATATACTTTAATAATATAGTTTAATAATATAGTTTAATAATATAGTTGAATAATATACTTTAATAATATACTTTAATAATATACTTTAATAATATACTTTAATAATATAGTTGAATAATATACTTTAATAATATACTTAATAATATAGTTTAATAATATAGTTTAATAATATACTTTAATAATATACTTAATAATATACTTAATAATATAGTTTAATAATATACTTTAATAATATACTTTAATAATATAGTTTAATAATATAGTTTAATAATATAGTTTAATAATATACTTTAATAATATAGTTTAATAATATACTTTAATAATATAGTTGAATAATATAGTTTAATAATATACTTTAATAATATACTTTAATAATATACTTTAATAATATACTTTAATAATATAGTTTAATAATATACTTAATAATATAGTTTAATAATATAGTTTAATAATATAGTTTAATAATATACTTTAATAATATACTTTAATAATATACTTTAATAATATAGTTGAATAATATAGTTTAATAATATACTTTAATAATATACTTTAATAATATACTTTAATAATATACTTAATAATATAGTTTAATAATATAGTTTAATAATATACTTAATAATATACTTAATAATATAGTTTAATAATATAGTTTAATAATATACTTTAATAATATACTTAATAATATAGTTTAATAATATACTTTAATAATATACTTTAATAATATACTTTAATAATATACTTTAATAATATACTTTAATAATATAGTTTAATAATATACTTAATAATATACTTTAATAATATACTTTAATAATATACTTTAAAATATACTTTAATAATATAGTTTATTAATATACTTTATTAATATACTTTAATAATATAGTTTAATAATATACTTAATAATATACTTTAATAATATACTTTAATAATATACTTAATAATATACTTTAATAATATACTTTAATAATATACTTTAATAATATACTTAATAATATAGTTTAATAATATAGTTTAATAATATAGTTTAATAATATACTTTAATAATATAGTTTAATAATATAGTTTAATAATATAGTTTAATAATATACCTTAATAATATACTTTAATAATATACTTTATACTATAGTTTAATAATATAGTTTAATAATATAGTTTAATAATATAGTTTAATAATATAGTTTAATAATATACTTTAATAATATACTTAATAATATAATTTAATAATATACTTTAATAATATACTTTAATAATATAGTTTAATAATATACTTTAATAATATAGTTTAATAATATACTTTAATAATATAGTTTAATAATATAGTTTAATAATATAGTTTAATAATATACTTTAATAATATACTTAATAATATAGTTTAATAATATAGTTTAATAATATAGTTTAATAATATAGTTTAATAATATACTTTAATAATATACTTTAATAATATACTTTAATAATATACTTTAATAATATACTTTAATAATATACTTTAATAATATAGTTTAATAATATACTTTAATAATATAGTTTAATAATATACTTAATAATATAGTTTAATAATATAGTTTAATAATATACTTTAATAATATACTTTAATAATATAGTTGAATAATATACTTTAATAATATACTTTAATAATATACTTTAATAATATAGTTTAATAATATACTTAATAATATAGTTTAATAATATAGTTTAATAATATACTTAATAATATACTTAATAATATAGTTTAATAATATAGTTTAATAATATACTTTAATAATATACTTTAATAATATACTTTAATAATATACTTTAATAATATACTTTAATAATATAGTTTAATAATATACTTAATAATATACTTTAATAATATACTTTAATAATATAGTTTAATAATATACTTTAATAATATACTTTAATAATATACTTTAATAATATACTTTAATAATATACTTAATAATATAGTTTAATAATATAGTTTAATAATATACTTAATAATATACTTAATAATATAGTTTAATAATATAGGTAATAATATACTTTAATAATATACTTAATAATATACTTTAATAATATACTTTAATAATATACTTTAATAATATACTTTAATAATATACTTTAATAATATACTTTAATAATATACTTTAATAATATAGTTTAATAATATACTTAATAATATAGTTTAATAATATACTTTAATAATATACTTTAATAATATACTTTAATAATATACTTTAATAATATAGTTTAATAATATACTTAATAATATAGTTTAATAATATACTTTAATAATATACTTTAAAAATATACTTTAATAATATAGTTTATTAATATACTTTAATAATATAGTTTAATAATATACTTAATAATATACTTTAATAATATAGTTTAATAATATACTTAATAATATAGTTTAATAATATACTTTAATAATATACTTGAATAATATACTTTAATAATATACTTTAATAATATACTTTAATAATATACTTTAATAATATACTTTAATAATATACTTAATAATATAGTTTAATAATATAGTTTAATAATATACTTTAATAATATAGTTTAATAATATAGTTTAATAATATACTTTAATAATATACTTTAATAATATACTTTATACTATAGTTTAATAATATAGTTTAATAATATAGTTTAATAATATAGTTTAATAATATAGTTTAATAATATACTTTAATAATATACTTAATAATATAGTTTAATAATATACTTTAATAATATAGTTTAATAATATAGTTTAATAATATAGTTTAATAATATACTTTAATAATATACTTAATAATATAGTTTAATAATATAGTTTAATAATATAGTTTAATAATATAGTTTAATAATATAGTTTAATAATATACTTTAATAATATACTTTAATAATATACTTTAATAATATAGTTTAATAATATACTTTAATAATATAGTTTAATAATATACTTAATAATATACTTTAATAATATAGTTTAATAATATAGTTTAATAATATACTTTAATAATATACTTTAATAATATAGTTGAATAATATAGTTTAATAATATACTTTAATAATATAGTTTAATAATATACTTAATAATATAGTTTAATAATATAGTTTAATAATATACTTAATAATATACTTAATAATATAGTTTAATAATATACTTTAATAATATACTTTAATAATATACTTTAATAATATACTTTAATAATATAGTTTAATAATATACTTTAATAATATAGTTTAATAATATACTTAATAATATACTTTAATAATATAGTTTAACACATAGACTGCTACAGATTCTAGCGGACCCTGGCTTACTGGTGCTGAAGGCTTAACATGGGCTTTTTGAGCTTTTTGGGGGGCCCACAGCGAGGGGCCTCTTATAGCGAGAATCACAATCGCATAAATAAAAAGAAAGCCCAACTTGTCCACTTCAATTTAAAAAAAAAATTATGATTCTACCATCTTCCATTCTGGAGATATTGACCTTTTTCTAACACCTGCTTTTGCCTGCACGCTGCTTGTGAAAAAAAACAACAGAGATATGGAGGCCTGAAGTTGACAGACATTTCAGTTCAGTTTTTTTAGTTCAAAAGACCGATATAAAATTGAGCACAAATAATATCCTATACAAACCATATACCGAATGAAAGCCCTGAATGTCTACTTTTAGGAGGAAAACAGTACACATTGTACACATATACAGTTTGTCACTAATTGGCTATTGAATGCAGCTTGCGCCCACCAGAGAACTTTAGAGAAGGCATGGACCCGAAGAACTATTATTCACAAAATAAGGCCTATAGCGACATGTACAATATGCAAAATACGATAAGGATATCGCAACAGGCCCACCTTTGCAGGTACTCGCTCCTGCGCCATCTGTGGGCCAGTGGCCTCGCTCTCTCCGTCTCTCCTTCCCTCAAGGCACCGACGGGACTCTGCATGGCAGGGGCGTCCTCCTCCCTGAGCCAAGACTAGGCTTGACCGCATACCTCGAATAGACAGGAGTTGGGTGGCTTCAGCAGGTTATCAAATGGGCACCCCCCTTCACTGGTGTTTCGTTGATTTAAGCCCATGACACCTCGGAGGGGCTCAACGGCAGATCCAGCGTCCTGGCTCTACCCCCGCTGAACACCACCCAACTCTATGTCTTTAGTCCTTCAGTAGGCCGGCTCTGCCACCGCACCTCTCTTTGTATCCAGATCCACCGTGATGCTTCCTCTGCCCGCTTAGTGATGTTGGCTACCAGCCGTTTCCTAGCAAGCCCTTCAATCCCCAGCAGTCCGAGGGCTCTCCATAGCGACTGTCCGGCAAAGCCCCTGCAGCTCACCTCCACCGGCAGATTCCAGGCCTTCCATCCGTTTTGCTGGCTCTCGAGGATGAGAGCTTGGTATTTCTTGAGCTTGCGCTCGTACGCTTCCTCCATCCTCTCTTCCCAGGGTACCGTCAGCTCGATAAGCACCACCTGTTTGGTACCTTTAGACCAGAGGACAATATCTGGTCTCAGGCTAGTGTGGGCTATCTCCTCTGGGAATTTGAGCTGCTTCTTCAGGTCGGCCCGCATCTCCCAGTCGCTTGCCGTGGCCAGGACCCCTTTGCTCCTCCCTCCTGCTGCTGCGCTTTCTCCTGCCCTGACAAAATGGATAAAGCGGGGCCCATCAGAAAGCTTTCTTGACCTTGTCCTTGCCAGCTCGACACCCTCTGCCAACTGTGTTAGGATCTGATCGTGTCGCCACCGGAACTTGCCATCTGCTAAGCTTGAGCGACATGAAGAGAGGACATGCTCGAGGTTAGCTATCCTTCCGCAGAGCGTGCAGCTAGGGCTCGCTACCAGTCCCCATGTGTGGAGATTTGATGGAGTAGGCAGGACATCATATACCGAACACAACAGGAACTTGATCCGGTGGCCTTCCATGCTCCAGATGTCCTGCCAGGTTAGAGCCCTCTCTCTTACACTCTCCCATCTTGTCCAGCTGCCTTGTTTCCTCATGGCTACAGCCTTGACATGCCGGTTTTCCTCCTCAGCCTTTCGGACCTCTCTCTGCACCATGCCTCGCCGCTCCTTTGGGTCAGCTTTGTTCCAGCTTGTTCTGGTGGAGCAACCCAGACCCATCCTTCCCTGGGCTACTGACCCAACGAGGTCAGCATGTTGCAGTCGATCTTCGGCTTCCTTCAGTGCTCTGCTGGCTGACCACTTTCGGCCTGTCCTGACAACAATGCCTGCCTCACGTACTCTCTCGTCTTTGCTGTCTCGTAGCATCATGGCCTGGCGTGTTTTTGTCGCCTTGTACTCCTCCACCACGGATGTTATTGGCAGCTGTAGCTTGCTGCCTGTGCTGTACAGGCCAATGGAGCAGAAGCTTCTTGGGACGCCCAGCCATCTCCTCAAGTAGGTGTTCAGCTTTCTCTCCAGCCCCTCAACTGTGGAGACAGGTACCTCATAAACCAGGAGTGGCCAGAGCAGTCTGGGGAGCACCCCATGTTGGTAACCCCAGGCCTTGTACTTTCCCGGCAGGCCACTCTTCTCTAGAGATTTCATCCAAGTCTCAGCTTGGATAAGCATCTCCTTCACACTCTGCCTGTCATTGAGGTCATTTCTGTACCACTTCCCCAAGCACTTCACAGGTTTCTCTTGGACAGTTGGGATGATGTTCTCCCCAATCTTGAATCGAAACCGGTCCTGGACACGCCCCTTCTTCAGTACTAGGCTTCTGGATTTTGCTGGTTTGAACTCCATCCTTGCCCAATTGGTGAGCTCAATCAAGTCCTCCAAAATCCATCTTCCTTCTGGCACTGACCTTGCTGTGATGGTGAGGTCGTCCATGAATGCTCTGATCGGCAACATCTGGACGCCACTTGCAAGTACTGCACCTCGACGCAACTTCTCTGCTGACTTGACGAGAAGGTTCATCGCTGCGGAAAACAGAATCACTGAGATTGTGCAGCCAGTGACAATGCCCACCTCTAGTCTCTGCCAGTCTGTGGTGAATTCTCCGCAGGTGAAACGCATGTTGAATCTGTCAAAGTAGTGCTGCAAGAGCTTCTGGAATCGCTCTGGGATATGGTAGGTCTTCAGAGTCAACTCGACTAGCTTGTGGGGTATCGTTCCATAGGCATTTGTTAGATCAAGCCATAGAACTGCCAGGTCACCGTGGTTTCTCTTTGCGTCCTCAATGATCTTGGAGATGACGCTGGTGTGTTCAAGACAGCCGGATACCCCTGGAATGCCACCTTTTTGAACCGAAGTGTCCATGTAGTCATTGTCCAACATGAAGGTGGTCAACCTCTTCGCCAGAATCCCCAGAAAGATCTTAGCTTCCACGTTGAGAAGCGAGATGGTACGGAATTGCTTAATCCCTGTAGAGTTTTCTTCCTTAGGGATGAAGCACCCCTCAGCAACCAACCAGTCATCAGCAAGGAAGTTCTTTCTCCATGCCACTGTCAGTAGCTTCCAGAGTCGTTTCCTGAGACTTTCGCAATGCTTGTAAACGTTGTACTGGATGCCGTTTGGCCCTGGGGCTGACTTTCCCCTTGCCTTTTTGAGAAAGCTGTTGACTTCCTGCCAGGTTGGTTCCCCTACCTTGAAGGGGATAGTTGGTTCAGCTGGTTTGATGAGCCTCTCCATCTCCTCTAAACTGTCCTCCCTTCTGGGATCATTGTGGACTTGACGAAGGTGCTCCTCCACTTCTTCCTTTGTTGCTTTCAACTCCCCTGATCTTTTGTCGCCCAGGAGTTTCGACAGGTAATTGAATGGATTCTTAGTGAAGTTTGCCCTTTCCTTCAAGCGACGCTTCCTGTCCCTGCGGTGACACTCTGCTCGGCGCAAGATCTTAATGCGCTCCCTCAAGTTGTCTCGAATTTCTGTGATAGCTGGTCTCTCATCTGCTGTTGCTTCGCGAAAGGCCTTCTTAATCCTCCGCAGATCCGCTCTAAGGCTTGCTATTTCCTTCAGGCGTCTGTTTTCCTGGGGCTGGATGTTTACTCTACGTTTCAGCTCTTTCTTTCCGAAGCGATCAGCACCCATGCTCCAGATAATCGAGGACATGGCCTTGAGCTTCTTCCCCACATCTCCTGCGATGGCTGCTTCCAGCACCTGGTCCGCATCACGATCGAACATCTCCCATTCTTTCCTTGCAGCTGCAGTTGGCCAGTTGACTCGTTCTTTCCGAACGTCTCCAGAACGAGTGTTCTGACCAGGCCGTCTGGTATCCTGAATGACTTCCCTCTCACTCTGGTGCCTTGCCGCCTCCGTCACACCAGCGATGCTGCTCCTGACCCCCTCTTCATCATGTGCCTGGAGATTCTGGGGACTGTGGTTTGTGTCCTGCCCCAGCCTCTCCTCCGACTCACCAGGTTGCCCTGTGCGTTGCACATTACTTTTAGGATTCAAGCACTTCATCATTCTCTGGTGTATCTTCAGACCCTTCTCATTTTTGCATTTCTTCCCACATCGGCAGACCCGGGATAAATCGCTAGGCTGTTCCATAGTCGATTGTCCGTCAAGGGTGGTCATAACATTGGTCTGTCCTGTGGGTCGATCATCCTCCCCCGCTCTCGCACGACCCCGGGGGTATCTTTTTATATACCTTTCCATAGCGATTATTGGTGGGTTCCTCCTCACGGAGGATGTGCTTCGGCTTGCCAAGCCTCCGCACCCCGGCTCTGGTCTTTCCCAAATGTCAGCAGTCTTTCCTCGCTGTCACCGTTCTTCCTCGGTTGCCAACTTGTCTTTCCAAGTGGTCACTGGGTCTACCAGAGAAGAATATGCAAAATACGATAAGGATATCGCAACAGGCCCACCTTTGCAGGTACTCGCTCCTGCGCCATCTGTGGGCCAGTGGCCTCGCTCTCTCCGTCTCTCCTTCCCTCAAGGCACCGACGGGACTCTGCATGGCAGGGGCGTCCTCCTCCCTGAGCCAAGACTAGGCTTGACCGCATACCTCGAATAGACAGGAGTTGGGTGGCTTCAGCAGGTTATCAAATGGGCACCCCCCTTCACTGGTGTTTCGTTGATTTAAGCCCATGACACCTCGGAGGGGCTCAACGGCAGATCCAGCGTCCTGGCTCTACCCCCGCTGAACACCACCCAACTCTATGTCTTTAGTCCTTCAGTAGGCCGGCTCTGCCACCGCACCTCTCTTTGTATCCAGATCCACCGTGATGCTTCCTCTGCCCGCTTAGTGATGTTGGCTACCAGCCGTTTCCTAGCAAGCCCTTCAATCCCCAGCAGTCCGAGGGCTCTCCATAGCGACTGTCCGGCAAAGCCCCTGCAGCTCACCTCCACCGGCAGATTCCAGGCCTTCCATCCGTTTTGCTGGCTCTCGAGGATGAGAGCTTGGTATTTCTTGAGCTTGCGCTCGTACGCTTCCTCCATCCTCTCTTCCCAGGGTACCGTCAGCTCGATAAGCACCACCTGTTTGGTACCTTTAGACCAGAGGACAATATCTGGTCTCAGGCTAGTGTGGGCTAGTATATATACCGTATGAAACAGTAGACTCTCTGCTTTCATAAGAAAAATACCACCCAGAAAAATCACACCCCTGTGAAGTGAGCAGTGCAATTGCACTGCTCACTTCACAGGGGTGTGATTTTTATTATTATTACAGTATTAGTATTTTTCTTATGAAAGCAGAGAGTCGACTGTTTCATACGGTATATAGTATGTACATGTCGCTATAGGCCTTATTTTGTGAATAATAGTTATTCAGGCCCATGCCATCTCTAAAGTTCTCTGAAAAAGATAATTTTAGAGAGCATGGACCTAACAACTAAATATTCACAAAATAAGGCCTATAGCGACATGTACATACTATATACCGTATGAAACAGAATACTCTCTGCTTTCATAAGAAAAATACTAATACTGTAATAATAATAGAAATCACACCCCAGTGAAGTGAGCAGTGCAATGTTGCACTGCTCACTTCACAACATTGCACTGCTCACTTCACAGGGGTGTGATTTTTATTATTACGAGTAAGACGCGCGAACGCGGAAGGCGAACGCAGATCGTAAATTGCAATAACAATTAGAATAAATTACAGACATGATCTGCAGGGTGTCATAGTTAGTGCTTGGACCACGCCAGCTCCATATATGGTCACAAAAGACGCCATCACACTCATGTCACCATGACTCAGCCATAACCATATAAGGAGTCCCCAAAGCAGGACCACGCCATCACACTCATGTCACCATGACTCACAAATCACTCAGCTCCATATATGGGCACAAAAGGGCCAGGTCCACATATACAGTAAGCGGGACAGACAGACACACACACACACACACACACACACACAGACAGACAGACAGACAGACAGACGTGATCTGCTAGGTCTCATAGTAAGTGCTCATTGCATTCGCAATTACAGTATTAGTTTTTTTCTTATGAAAGCAGAGAGTCTTGATGCACATTATCTGATCATAAAACGGACTTGGAAACTTTCTTCAATCGTAGCCCCATATGTGCCCTCTCCCTACGCTCATTGAACTCATTCTGTGATTCGAGCTACAAACAATCGCAGTAACGGGGGGGGGGGGGGGGGGCAACTAGGCTTTGAGGAAATGATCTTGCATAATCAACATTATTGTCGATTGTCGTGTGCCGCTCCAAACATGTCCAGACATACCACTAACCTCATCGATCCAGTCTCGCGTATCTATAAGGTGAGACGCGAGACTGGATCGGATTGTGTCTGGACATGTTTGGGAAAAAAAACAAGAAAAACAACGACTCAACGAGATGGATGCGGCAGCAGAAGCAGCACGTCAACGTATTTGGAAGAAAAAAAACGAGAAAGCACCACCTGTCGTTGCAAGACAAACACCCGTATGTTGCTGATAGACAGATAATAATCGATCCGATTTTGTCCTGCCGTTCATTTTATCACATTAGGTGCAGGGCAGGCTGCTCGACGGTGAGTTTATAATAGCCTGTTGTAACGAGAAAGGGGGATGGATTGGATGGTTGGATTGCGAGCAGCGCAGCAGCGCAGCAGCAGCAGCAGTACGGCTTGCGATCAGCGACCAACGTATCATGGCGGGCCCTCGATAATGATGTGCAATCTGTCCATGACTAACTCCACATGTGTCTGGCAAACGTTACGTTATGAAATCAAATGCCGGTCGTTGCAGGTTTATATACGGGCAGAGAGCAAATCGCGTTGTATCTTGTTCCGAGAATGAGAGCGCAAGCCTTGCAGTTGAAAGCAGTGGGGACTCGGGAGTGGGGGGGGAACTGCCAATGCGATCCAAGAGGAAGAGACCCCCCCCCCCACCATTCTCCCTCGGGAGAAACCATGTAGAAACAGGAGGGGAGGGGGAATCGAGTGTATTCACACAAACAAGAGCATTGTCCCATCCATTTTAGATCCCCTGACATCTGCGTTGGTCTATGCCGGACGGCCGTATCCATTACGTCGTACGTCCTCGCATAGACCAACCAATAGGCGGTGCCAGACGCTTCTCAGACCAACACCTCTTTTCAGCAGGGGGGGGTTTTAACTCTTTTTAGAGCCGATCGGTGTTACATTATGAGTTGTCCGGGCGCAAATATAGTTGAACAATAGTAATCAATAAAAAAACGTTTTTTGGCCCATAAAACGTATAAAAACGTTATGCGCTTCTTGCGCTTGGCTATAATAAAACGTTTAAAAACGCTTTGCGCATTCGATGAGTTAATAATATACTTAATAATATACTTAATAATATACTTTAATAATATACTTTAATAATATACTTTAATAATATACTTTAATAATATACTTTAATAATATACTTTAATAATATACTTTAATAATATACTTTAATAATATACTTAATAATATACTTTAATAATATAGTTTAATAATATAGTTTATTAATATAGTTTAATAATATAGTTTAATAATATACTTTAATAATATACTTTAATAATATAGTTGAATAATATACTTTAATAATATACTTTAATAATATACTTTAATAATATACTTAATAATATAGTTTAATAATATAGTTTAATAATATACTTAATAATATACTTAATAATATAGTTTAATAATATACTTTAATAATATACTTAATAATATAGTTTAATAATATACTTTAATAATATACTTTAATAATATACTTTAATAATATACTTTAATAATATAGTTTAATAATATAGTTTAATAATATACTTAATAATATACTTTAATAATATACTTTAATAATATACTTTAAAAATATACTTTAATAATATAGTTTATTAATATACTTTAATAATATAGTTTAATAATATACTTAATAATATAGTTTAATAATATAGTTTAATAATATACTTAATAATATAGTTTAATAATATAGTTTAATAATATACTTGAATAATATACTTTAATAATATACTTTAATAATATACTTTAATAATATACTTGAATAATATACTTTAATAATATACTTAATAATATAGTTTAATAATATACTTTAATAATATACTTAATAATATACTTAATAATATAGTTTAAAAATATACTTTAATAATATACTTTAATAATATAGTTGAATAATATAGTTGAATAATATACTTTAATAATATACTTAATAATATACTTTAATAATATACTTTAATAATATACTTTAATAATATACTTTAATAATATAGTTTAATAATATAGTTTAATAATATAGTTTAATAATATAGTTTAATAATATAGTTTAATAATATAGTTTAATAATATACTTTAATAATATACTTTAATAATATACTTTAATAATATACTTAATAATATAGTTTAATAATATAGTTTAATAATATAGTTTAATAATATAGTTTAATAATATAGTTTAATAATATACTTTAATAATATACTTTAATAATATACTTTAATAATATACTTTAATAATATAGTTTAATAATATACTTTAATAATATAGTTTAATAATATACTTAATAATATACTTTAATAATATACTTTAATAATATACATTAAAAATATACTTTAATAATATACTTTAATAATATACTTTAATAATATAGTTTAATAATATACTTAATAATATAGTTTAATAATATAGTTTAATAATATACTTAATAATATACTTAATAATATAGTTTAATAATATAGTTTAATAATATAGTTTAATAATATACTTTAATAATATACTTTAATAATATACTTTAATAATATAGTTTAATAATATACTTTAATAATATAGTTTAAAAATATACTTAATAATATACTTTAATAATATACTTTAATAATATAGTTGAATAATATAGTTTAATAATATACTTTAATAATATACTTTAATAATATACTTTAATAATATACTTAATAATATAGTTTAATAATATAGTTTAATAATATACTTAATAATATACTTAATAATATAGTTTAATAATATAGTTTAATAATATAGTTTAATAATATACTTAATAATATAGTTTAATAATATACTTTAATAATATACTTTAATAATATACTTTAATAATATACTTTAATAATATAGTTTAATAATATAGTTTAATAATATACTTAATAATATACTTTAATAATATACTTTAATAATATACTTTAATAATATTCTTTAAAAATATACTTTAATAATATAGTTTATTAATATACTTTAATAATATAGTTTAATAATATACTTAATAATATACTTTAATAATATACTTTAATAATATACATAATAATATAGTTTAATAATATACTTTAATAATATACTTGAATAATATACTTTAATAATATACTTTAATAATATACTTTAATAATATACTTTAATAATATACTTGAATAATATACTTTAATAATATACTTAATAATATAGTATAATAATATACTTTAATAATATACTTAATAATATACTTAATAATATAGTTTAAAAATATACTTTAATAATATACTTTAATAATATAGTTGAATAATATAGTTGAATAATATAGTTGAATAATATACTTTAATAATATACTTAATAATATACTTAATAATATAGTTTAATAATATACTTTAATAATATACTTTAATAATATACTTAATAATATACTTAATAATATAGTTTAATAATATACTTTAATAATATACTTTAATAATATAGTTGAATAATATAGTTTAATAATATAGTTTAATAATATACTTTAATAATATAGTTTAATAATATAGTTTAATAATATAGTTGAATAATATAGTTTAATAATATACTTTAATAATATACTTTAATAATATACTTTAATAATATAGTTGAATAATATACTTTAATAATATACTTAATAATATACTTAATAATATAGTTTAATAATATACTTTAATAATATACTTAATAATATACTTAATAATATAGTTTAATAATATAGTTGAATAATATAGTTTAATAATATAGTTTAATAATATAGTTTAATAATATAGTTGAATAATATAGTTTAATAATATAGTTGAATAATATAGTTTAATAATATAGTTTAATAATATAGTTTAATAATTTTGTTGAATAATATAGTTTAATAATATAGTTGAATAATATAGTTTAATAATATAGTTTAATAATATAGTTTAATAATATACTTTAATAATATAGTTTAATAATATACTTTAATAATATAGTTTAATAATATACTTAATAATATAGTTTAATAATATAGTTTAATAATATAGTTTAATAATATAGTTTAATAATATAGTTTAATAATATAGTTGAATAATATAGTTTAATAATATACTTTAATAATATAGTTTAATAATATAGTTTAATAATATACTTAATAATATAGTTTAATAATATAGTTTAATAATATACTTAATAATATACTTAATAATATAGTTTAATAATATAGTTTAATAATATACTTTAATAATATACTTAATAATATAGTTTAATAATATACTTTAATAATATACTTTAATAATATACTTTAATAATATACTTTAATAATATACTTTAATAATATACTTTAATAATATAGTTTAATAATATAGTTTAATAATATACTTAATAATATACTTTAATAATATACTTTAATAATATACTTTAAAAATATACTTTAATAATATAGTTTATTAATATACTTTATTAATATACTTTAATAATATAGTTTAATAATATACTTAATAATATACTTTAATAATATACTTTAATAATATACTTAATAATATAGTTTAATAATATACTTTAATAATATACTTTAATAATATACTTAATAATATAGTTTAATAATATAGTTTAATAATATAGTTTAATAATATAGTTTAATAATATAGTTTAATAATATAGTTTAATAATATAGTTTAATAATATACTTTAATAATATACTTTAATAATATACTTAATAATATAGTTTAATAATATACTTTAATAATATACTTTAATAATATACTTTAATAATATACTTTAATAATATACTTTAATAATATAGTTTAATAATATACTTAATAATATACTTTAATAATATACTTTAATAATATACTTTAAAAATATACTTTAATAATATAGTTTATTAATATACTTTATTAATATACTTTAATAATATAGTTTAATAATATACTTAATAATATACTTTAATAATATACTTTAATAATATACTTAATAATATAGTTTAATAATATACTTTAATAATATACTTTAATAATATACTTAATAATATAGTTTAATAATATAGTTTAATAATATACTTTAATAATATACTTTAATAATATAGTTTAATAATATAGTTTAATAATATACTTTAATAATATACTTTAATAATATACTTTAATAATATACTTTATACTATAGTTTAATAATATAGTTTAATAATATACTTTAATAATATACTTTAATAATATACTTAATAATATAGTTTAATAATATACTTTAATAATATACTTTATACTATAGTTTAATAATATAGTTTAATAATATACTTTAATAATATACTTTAATAATATACTTAATAATATACTTTAATATTATACTTTAATAATATACTTAATAATATAGTTTAATAATATAGTTTAATAATATACTTTAATAATATACTTTAATAATATAGTTTAATAATATAGTTTAATAATATACTTTAATAATATACTTTAATAATATACTTTAATAATATACTTTATACTATAGTTTAATAATATAGTTTAATAATATACTTTAATAATATACTTTAATAATATACTTAATAATATACTTTAATAATATACTTTAATAATATACTTTAATAATATAGTTGAATAATATACTTTAATAATATACTTTAATAATATACTTAATAATATAGTTTAATAATATAGTTTAATAATATACTTAATAATATACTTAATAATATAGTTTAATAATATAGTTTAATAATATAGTTTAATAATATACTTAATAATATAGTTTAATAATATACTTTAATAATATACTTTAATAATATAGTTTAATAATATAGTTTAATAATATAGTTTAATAATATACTTAATAATATACTTTAATAATATACTTTAATAATATACTTTAAAAATATACTTTAATAATATACTTTAATAATATACTTTAAAAATATACTTTAATAATATACTTAATAATATACTTTAATAATATAGTTTAATAATATACTTAATAATATAGTTTAATAATATACTTTAATAATATACTTGAATAATATACTTTAATAATATACTTTAATAATATACTTTAATAATATACTTGAATAATATACTTTAATAATATACTTTAATAATATACTTAATAATATAGTTTAATAATATACTTTAATAATATACTTAATAATATACTTAATAATATAGTTTAAAAATATACTTTAATAATATACTTTAATAATATAGTTGAATAATATAGTTGAATAATATACTTTAATAATATACTTAATAATATACTTAATAATATAGTTTAATAATATACTTTAATAATATACTTTAATAATATACTTTAATAATATACTTTAATAATATACTTAATAATATACTTAATAATATAGTTTAATAATATACTTTAATAATATACTTTAATAATATAGTTGAATAATATAGTTTAATAATATAGTTTAATAATATACTTTAATAATATAGTTTAATAATATAGTTTAATAATATAGTTGAATAATATAGTTTAATAATATACTTTAATAATATACTTTAATAATATACTTTAATAATATAGTTGAATAATATACTTTAATAATATACTTAATAATATACTTAATAATATAGTTTAATAATATACTTTAATAATATACTTTAATAATATACTTAATAATATACTTAATAATATAGTTTAATAATATAGTTTAATAATATACTTTAATAATATAGTTGAATAATATAGTTTAATAATATAGTTTAATAATATACTTTAATAATATACTTTAATAATATAGTTTAATAATATAGTTGAATAATATAGTTTAATAATATACTTTAATAATATACTTTAATAATATACTTTAATAATATAGTTTAATAATATACTTTAATAATATAGTTTAATAATATACTTAATAATATAGTTTAATAATATAGTTTAATAATATACTTTAATAATATACTTTAATAATATACTTTAATAATATACTTTAATAATATAGTTGAATAATATAGTTTAATAATATAGTTTAATAATATACTTTAATAATATAGTTTAATAATATACTTAATAATATAGTTTAATAATATAGTTTAATAATATACTTAATAATATACTTAATAATATAGTTTAATAATATAGTTTAATAATATACTTTAATAATATACTTAATAATATAGTTTAATAATATACTTTAATAATATACTTTAATAATATACTTTAATAATATACTTTAATAATATAGTTTAATAATATACTTTAATAATATACTTAATAATATACTTTAATAATATACTTTAATAATATACTTTAAAAATATACTTTAATAATATAGTTTATTAATATACTTTATTAATATACTTTAATAATATAGTTTAATAATATACTTAATAATATACTTTAATAATATACTTTAATAATATACTTAATAATATACTTTAATAATATACTTTAATAATATACTTAATAATATACTTAATAATATAGTTTAATAATATACTTTAATAATATAGTTTAATAATATAGTTTAATAATATACTTTAATAATATACTTTAATAATATACTTTAATAATATACTTTAATAATATACTTTATACTATAGTTTAATAATATAGTTTAATAATATAGTTTAATAATATAGTTTAATAATATACTTTAATAATATACTTAATAATATACTTTAATAATATACTTTAATAATATACTTTAATAATATACTTTAATAATATAGTTTAATAATATAGTTTAATAATATAGTTTAATAATATAGTTTAATAATATACTTTAATAATATACTTTAATAATATACTTTAATAATATACTTAATAATATACTTTAATAATATAGTTTAATAATATACTTAATAATATAGTTTAATAATATACTTTAATAATATACTTGAATAATATACTTTAATAATATACTTTAATAATATACTTTAATAATATACTTGAATAATATACTTTAATAATATACTTTAATAATATACTTAATAATATAGTTTAATAATATACTTTAATAATATACTTAATAATATACTTAATAATATAGTTTAAAAATATACTTTAATAATATACTTTAATAATATAGTTGAATAATATAGTTGAATAATATACTTTAATAATATACTTAATAATATACTTAATAATATAGTTTAATAATATACTTTAATAATATACTTTAATAATATACTTAATAATATACTTAATAATATAGTTTAATAATATAGTTTAATAATATACTTTAATAATATAGTTGAATAATATAGTTTAATAATATAGTTTAATAATATACTTTAATAATAAAGTTTAATAATATAGTTTAATAATATAGTTGAATAATATAGTTTAATAATATACTTTAATAATATACTTTAATAATATACTTTAATAATATAGTTGAATAATATACTTTAATAATATACTTAATAATATACTTAATAATATAGTTTAATAATATACTTTAATAATATACTTTAATAATATACTTAATAATATACTTAATAATATAGTTTAATAATATAGTTTAATAATATAGTTTAATAATATAGTTGAATAATATAGTTTAATAATATAGTTTAATAATATACTTTAATAATATAGTTTAATAATATAGTTTAATAATATACTTTAATAATATACTTTAATAATATACTTTAATAATATAGTTTAATAATATACTTTAATAATATAGTTTAATAATATACTTAATAATATAGTTTAATAATATAGTTTAATAATATAGTTTAATAATATACTTTAATAATATACTTTAATAATATACTTTAATAATATAGTTGAATAATATAGTTTAATAATATACTTTAATAATATACTTTAATAATATAGTTTAATAATATACTTAATAATATAGTTTAATAATATAGTTTAATAATATACTTAATAATATACTTAATAATATAGTTTAATAATATACTTTAATAATATACTTTAATAATATACTTAATAATATAGTTTAATAATATACTTTAATAATATACTTTAATAATATACTTTAATAATATACTTTAATAATATACTTTAATAATATAGTTTAATAATATAGTTTAATAATATACTTAATAATATACTTTAATAATATACTTTAATAATATACTTTAAAAATATACTTTAATAATATAGTTTATTAATATACTTTATTAATATACTTTAATAATATAGTTTAATAATATACTTAATAATATACTTTAATAATATACTTTAATAATATACTTAATAATATACTTTAATAATATACTTTAATAATATACTTAATAATATACTTAATAATATAGTTTAATAATATACTTTAATAATATAGTTTAATAATATACTTTAATAATATAGTTTAATAATATAGTTTAATAATATAGTTTAATAATATACTTTAATAATATACTTTAATAATATACTTTAATAATATACTTAATAATATACTTTAATAATATAGTTTAATAATATACTTAATAATATAGTTTAATAATATACTTTAATAATATACTTGAATAATATACTTTAATAATATACTTTAATAATATACTTTAATAATATACTTTAATAATATACTTGAATAATATACTTTAATAATATACTTTAATAATATACTTAATAATATAGTTTAATAATATACTTTAATAATATACTTAATAATATACTTAATAATATAGTTTAAAAATATACTTTAATAATATACTTTAATAATATAGTTGAATAATATAGTTGAATAATATACTTTAATAATATACTTAATAATATACTTAATAATATAGTTTAATAATATACTTTAATAATATACTTTAATAATATACTTAATAATATACTTAATAATATAGTTTAATAATATAGTTTAATAATATACTTTAATAATATAGTTGAATAATATAGTTTAATAATATAGTTTAATAATATACTTTAATAATAAAGTTTAATAATATAGTTTAATAATATAGTTGAATAATATAGTTTAATAATATACTTTAATAATATACTTTAATAATATACTTTAATAATATAGTTGAATAATATACTTTAATAATATACTTAATAATATACTTAATAATATAGTTTAATAATATACTTTAATAATATACTTTAATAATATACTTAATAATATACTTAATAATATAGTTTAATAATATAGTTTAATAATATACTTTAATAATATAGTTGAATAATATAGTTTAATAATATAGTTTAATAATATACTTTAATAATATAGTTTAATAATATAGTTTAATAATATACTTTAATAATATACTTTAATAATATACTTTAATAATATAGTTTAATAATATACTTTAATAATATAGTTTAATAATATACTTAATAATATAGTTTAATAATATAGTTTAATAATATAGTTTAATAATATACTTTAATAATATACTTTAATAATATACTTTAATAATATAGTTGAATAATATAGTTTAATAATATACTTTAATAATATACTTTAATAATATAGTTTAATAATATACTTAATAATATAGTTTAATAATATAGTTTAATAATATACTTAATAATATACTTAATAATATAGTTTAATAATATACTTTAATAATATACTTTAATAATATACTTAATAATATAGTTTAATAATATACTTTAATAATATACTTTAATAATATACTTTAATAATATACTTTAATAATATACTTTAATAATATAGTTTAATAATATAGTTTAATAATATACTTAATAATATACTTTAATAATATACTTTAATAATATACTTTAAAAATATACTTTAATAATATAGTTTATTAATATACTTTATTAATATACTTTAATAATATAGTTTAATAATATACTTAATAATATACTTTAATAATATACTTTAATAATATACTTAATAATATACTTTAATAATATACTTTAATAATATACTTAATAATATACTTAATAATATAGTTTAATAATATACTTTAATAATATAGTTTAATAATATACTTTAATAATATAGTTTAATAATATAGTTTAATAATATAGTTTAATAATATAGTTTAATAATATAGTTTAATAATATAGTTTAATAGCTATATTATTATTAAATGTTTAATATTATTATTAAACTATATAAAATAGCCATAAAAGCCCATATCGTACGGCATACTATAGCGCGCCGTTTTTCATCATTTTTGAGGATTTGAAAAAAATGACGAAATGACAAAAACGATGGGTTATAGCCCATGTTTTTAGAAATTTTGAAAAAAAAAGTTAGCCTCGTTTCTCATCATTTTGGACCATGGGCTATAGCCCATATCGTACGGCATACTATAGCGCGCCGTTTTTCATCATTTTTGAGGATTTGAAAAAAATGACGAAATGACAAAAACGATGGGTTATAGCCCATGTTTTTTGAAATTTTGCAAAAAAAAGTTAGCCTCGTTTCTCATCATTTTGGACCATGGGCTATAGCCCATATCGTACGGCATACTATAGCGCGCCGTTTTAAAGGCAAATTATTTTGCAGGCAAATTATTTTGCAGGCAAATTATTTTGCAGGCAAATTATTTTTTTAGGCAAATTATTAGGGTTTTGGCAAATTATTTTGCAGGCAAATTATCTTGGCAAATTATCTTGGCAAATTATTTTGCAGGCAAATTATTTTGCAGGCAAATTATTTAGCAGGCAAATTATTTTTTTAGGCAAATTATTAGGGTTTTGGCAAATTATTTTGCAGGCAAATTATTTAGCAGGCAAATTATTTTGCAGGCAAATTATTTTGCAGGCAAATTATTTAGCAGGCAAAATATTTTGCAGGCAAATTATTTTGCAGGCAAATTATTTAGCAGGCAAATTATTTTGCAGGCATATTATTAGGGTTTTGGCAAATTATTTTGCAGGCAAATTATCTTGGCAAATTATCTTGGCAAATTATTTTGCAGGCAAATTATTTTGCAGGCAAATTATTTAGCAGGCAAATTATTTTTTTAGGCAAATTATTAGGGTTTTGGCAAATTATTTTGCAGGCAAATTATTTAGCAGGCAAATTATTTTGCAGGCAAATTATTTTGCAGGCAAATTATTTAGCAGGCAAAATATTTTGCAGGCAAATTATTTTGCAGGCAAATTATTTAGCAGGCAAATTATTTTGCAGGCATATTATTAGGGTTTTGGCAAATTATTTTTTTAGGCAAATTATTAGGGTTTTGGCAAATTATTTTGCAGGCAAATTATTTTGCAGGCAAATTATTTTGCAGGCAAATTATTTAGCAGGCAAAATATTTTGCAGGCAAATTATTTAGCAGGCAAATTATTTAGCAGGCAAATTATTTTGCAGGCAAATTATTAGGGTTTTGGCAAATTATTTTGGCAAATTATTTTGCAGGCAAATTATTTAGCAGGCTTTGGCAAATTATTTTGCAGGCAAATTATTTAGCAGGCAAATTATTTTGCAGGCAAATTATCTTGGCAAATTATTTTGCAGGCAAATTATTTTGCAGGCAAATTATTTTGCAGGCAAATTATTTTGCAGGCAAATTATTTTGCAGGCATATTATTTTACAAAATACTTTTTACAAAATACTTTTTACAAAATACTTTTTACAAAATACTTTTTGCAAAATACTTTTTGGCAAATTATTTTGGCAAATTATTTTGGCAAATTATTTTGCAGGCAAATTATTTTTTTAGGCAAATTATTAGGGTTTTGGCAAATTATTTTGCAGGCAAATTATTTTGCAGGCAAATTATTTTACAAAATACTTTTTACAAAATACTTTTTACAAAATACTTTTTACAAAATACTTTTTGGCAAATTATTTTGGCAAATTATTTTTTGGCAAATTATTTTTTGGCAAATTATTTAGCAGGCAAATTATTTTGGCAAATTATTTTGGCAAATTATTTTGGGGGGCAAATTATTTTGGGGGGCAAAATATTTTGCAGGCAAATTATTTTGCAGGCAAATTATTTTACAAAATACTTTTTACAAAATACTTTTAAAAATACTTTTTACAAAATACTTTTTACAAAATACTTTTTACAAAATACTTTTTGGCAAATTATTTTGGCAAATTATTTAGCAGGCAAATTATTTTGCAGGCAAATTATTTTGCAGGCAAATTATTTTACAAAATACTTTTTACAAAATACTTTTTACAAAATACTTTTTACAAAATACTTTTTACAAAATACTTTTTACAAAATACTTTTTGGCAAATTATTTTGGCAAATTATTTTTTGGCAAATTATTTTGCAGGCAAATTATTTTGCAGGCAAATTATTTTTTGGCAAATTATTTAGCAGGCAAATTATTTTTTTAGGCAAATTATTAGGGTTTTGGCAAATTATTTTGCAGGCAAATTATTTAGCAGGCAAATTATTTTGCAGGCAAATTATTTTGCAGGCAAATTATTTAGCAGGCAAAATATTTTGCAGGCAAATTATTTTGCAGGCAAATTATTTTGCAGGCAAATTATTTTGCAGGCAAATTATTAGGGTTTTGGCAAATTATTTTTTTAGGCAAATTATTAGGGTTTTGGCAAATTATTTCGCAGGCAAATTATTTTGCAGGCAAATTATTTTGCAGGCAAATTATTAGGGTTTTGGCAAATTATTTTGGCAAATTATTTTGCAGGCAAATTATTTTGCAGGCAAATTATTTTGCAGGCAAATTATTAGGGTTTTGGCAAATTATTTTGGCAAATTATTTTGCAGGCAAATTATTTAGCAGGCTTTGGCAAATTATTTTGCAGGCAAATTATTTTGCAGGCAAATTATTTTGCAGGCAAATTATTTTGCAGGCAAATTATCTTGGCAAATTATTTTGCAGGCAAATTATTTTGCAGGCAAATTATTTTACAAAATACTTTTTACAAAATACTTTTTACAAAATACTTTTTACAAAATACTTTTTACAAAATACTTTTTGGCAAATAATATACTTAAAATAATATACTTAATAATATACTTTAATAATATACTTTAATAATATACTTAATAATATACTTTAATAATATACTTTAATAATATACTTAATAATATACTTAATAATATAGTTTAATAATATACTTTAATAATATAGTTTAATAATATAGTTTAATAATATAGTTTAATAATATACTTTAATAATATACTTTAATAATATACTTTATACTATAGTTTAATAATATAGTTTAATAATATAGTTTAATAATATAGTTTAATAATATACTTTAATAATATACTTAATAATATACTTTAATAATATAGTTTAATAATATAGTTTAATAATATAGTTTAATAATATAGTTTAATAATATAGTTTAATAATATAGTTTAATAATATAGTTTAATAGCTATATTATTATTAAATGTTTAATATTATTATTAAACTATATAAAATAGCCATAAAAGCCCATATCGTACGGCATACTATAGCGCGCCGTTTTTCATCATTTTTGAGGATTTGAAAAAAATGACGAAATGACAAAAACGATGGGTTATAGCCCATGTTTTTAGAAATTTTGAAAAAAAAAGTTAGCCTCGTTTCTCATCATTTTGGACCATGGGCTATAGCCCATATCGTACGGCATACTATAGCGCGCCGTTTTTCATCATTTTTGAGGATTTGAAAAAAATGACGAAATGACAAAAACGATGGGTTATAGCCCATGTTTTTTGAAATTTTGCAAAAAAAAGTTAGCCTCGTTTCTCATCATTTTGGACCATGGGCTATAGCCCATATCGTACGGCATACTATAGCGCGCCGTTTTAAAGGCAAATTATTTTGCAGGCAAATTATTTTGCAGGCAAATTATTTTGCAGGCAAATTATTTTTTTAGGCAAATTATTAGGGTTTTGGCAAATTATTTTGCAGGCAAATTATCTTGGCAAATTATCTTGGCAAATTATTTTGCAGGCAAATTATTTTGCAGGCAAATTATTTAGCAGGCAAATTATTTTTTTAGGCAAATTATTAGGGTTTTGGCAAATTATTTTGCAGGCAAATTATTTAGCAGGCAAATTATTTTGCAGGCAAATTATTTTGCAGGCAAATTATTTAGCAGGCAAAATATTTTGCAGGCAAATTATTTTGCAGGCAAATTATTTAGCAGGCAAATTATTTTGCAGGCATATTATTAGGGTTTTGGCAAATTATTTTGCAGGCAAATTATCTTGGCAAATTATCTTGGCAAATTATTTTGCAGGCAAATTATTTTGCAGGCAAATTATTTAGCAGGCAAATTATTTTTTTAGGCAAATTATTAGGGTTTTGGCAAATTATTTTGCAGGCAAATTATTTAGCAGGCAAATTATTTTGCAGGCAAATTATTTTGCAGGCAAATTATTTAGCAGGCAAAATATTTTGCAGGCAAATTATTTTGCAGGCAAATTATTTAGCAGGCAAATTATTTTGCAGGCATATTATTAGGGTTTTGGCAAATTATTTTTTTAGGCAAATTATTAGGGTTTTGGCAAATTATTTTGCAGGCAAATTATTTTGCAGGCAAATTATTTTGCAGGCAAATTATTTAGCAGGCAAAATATTTTGCAGGCAAATTATTTAGCAGGCAAATTATTTAGCAGGCAAATTATTTTGCAGGCAAATTATTAGGGTTTTGGCAAATTATTTTGGCAAATTATTTTGCAGGCAAATTATTTAGCAGGCTTTGGCAAATTATTTTGCAGGCAAATTATTTAGCAGGCAAATTATTTTGCAGGCAAATTATCTTGGCAAATTATTTTGCAGGCAAATTATTTTGCAGGCAAATTATTTTGCAGGCAAATTATTTTGCAGGCAAATTATTTTGCAGGCAAATTATTTTGCAGGCATATTATTTTACAAAATACTTTTTACAAAATACTTTTTACAAAATACTTTTTGCAAAATACTTTTTGGCAAATTATTTTGGCAAATTATTTTGGCAAATTATTTTGCAGGCAAATTATTTTTTTAGGCAAATTATTAGGGTTTTGGCAAATTATTTTGCAGGCAAATTATTTTGCAGGCAAATTATTTTACAAAATACTTTTTACAAAATACTTTTTACAAAATACTTTTTACAAAATACTTTTTACAAAATACTTTTTGGCAAATTATTTTGGCAAATTATTTTTTGGCAAATTATTTAGCAGGCAAATTATTTAGCAGGCAAATTATTTTGGCAAATTATTTTGGCAAATTATTTTGGGGGGCAAATTATTTTGGGGGGCAAAATATTTTGCAGGCAAATTATTTTGCAGGCAAATTATTTTACAAAATACTTTTTACAAAATACTTTTAAAAATACTTTTTACAAAATACTTTTTACAAAATACTTTTTACAAAATACTTTTTGGCAAATTATTTTGGCAAATTATTTAGCAGGCAAATTATTTTGCAGGCAAATTATTTTGCAGGCAAATTATTTTACAAAATACTTTTTACAAAATACTTTTTACAAAATACTTTTTACAAAATACTTTTTACAAAATACTTTTTGGCAAATTATTTTGGCAAATTATTTTTTGGCAAATTATTTTGCAGGCAAATTATTTTGCAGGCAAATTATTTTTTGGCAAATTATTTAGCAGGCAAATTATTTTTTTAGGCAAATTATTAGGGTTTTGGCAAATTATTTTGCAGGCAAATTATTTAGCAGGCAAATTATTTTGCAGGCAAATTATTTTGCAGGCAAATTATTTAGCAGGCAAAATATTTTGCAGGCAAATTATTTTGCAGGCAAATTATTTTGCAGGCAAATTATTTTGCAGGCAAATTATTAGGGTTTTGGCAAATTATTTTTTTAGGCAAATTATTAGGGTTTTGGCAAATTATTTCGCAGGCAAATTATTTTGCAGGCAAATTATTTTGCAGGCAAATTATTAGGGTTTTGGCAAATTATTTTGGCAAATTATTTTGCAGGCAAATTATTTTGCAGGCAAATTATTTTGCAGGCAAATTATTAGGGTTTTGGCAAATTATTTTGGCAAATTATTTTGCAGGCAAATTATTTAGCAGGCTTTGGCAAATTATTTTGCAGGCAAATTATTTTGCAGGCAAATTATTTTGCAGGCAAATTATTTTGCAGGCAAATTATCTTGGCAAATTATTTTGCAGGCAAATTATTTTGCAGGCAAATTATTTTGCAGGCAAATTATTTTGCAGGCAAATTATTTGGCAGGCAAATTATTTTGCAGGCAAATTATTAGGGTTTTGGCAAATTATTTTTTTAGGCAAATTATTAGGGTTTTGGCAAATTATTTTGCAGGCAAATTATTTTGCAGGCAAATTATTTTGCAGGCAAATTATTAGGGTTTTGGCAAATTATTTTGCAGGCAAATTATTTTGCAGGCAAATTATTTTGCAGGCAAATTATTTTGCAGGCAAATTATTTTGGAGGCAAATTATTTTGCAGGCAAATTATTTTGCAGGCAAATTATTTTTTTAGGCAAATTATTAGGGTTTTGGCAAATTATTTCGCAGGCAAATTATTTTGCAGGCAAATTATTTTGCAGGCAAATTATTAGGGTTTTGGCAAATTATTTTGGCAAATTATTTTGCAGGCAAATTATTTTGCAGGCAAATTATTTTGCAGGCAAATTATTAGGGTTTTGGCAAATTATTTTGGCAAATTATTTTGCAGGCAAATTATTTAGCAGGCTTTGGCAAATTATTTTGCAGGCAAATTATTTTGCAGGCAAATTATTTTGCAGGCAAATTATTTTGCAGGCAAATTATCTTGGCAAATTATTTTGCAGGCAAATTATTTTGGCAAATTATTTTGCAGGCAAATTATTTTGCAGGCAAATTATTTGGCAGGCAAATTATTTTGCAGGCAAATTATTAGGGTTTTGGCAAATTATTTTTTTAGGCAAATTATTAGGGTTTTGGCAAATTATTTTGCAGGCAAATTATTTTGCAGGCAAATTATTTTGCAGGCAAATTATTAGGGTTTTGGCAAATTATTTTGCAGGCAAATTATTTTGCAGGCAAATTATTTTGCAGGCAAATTATTTTGCAGGCAAATTATTTTGGAGGCAAATTATTTTGCAGGCAAATTATTTTGCAGGCAAATTATTTTTTTAGGCAAATTATTAGGGTTTTGGCAAATTATTTTGCAGGCAAATTATTTTGCAGGCAAATTATTTTACAAAATACTTTTTACAAAATACTTTTTACAAAATCTTTTTACAAAATACTTTTTACAAAATACTTTTTGGCAAATTATTTTGGCAAATTATTTTTTGGCAAATTATTTAGCAGGCAAATTATTTAGCAGGCAAATTATTTTGCAGGCAAATTATCTTGGCAAATTATTTTGCAGGCAAATTATTTTGCAGGCAAATTATTTTGCAGGCAAATTATTTTGCAGGCAAATTATTTTGCAGGCAAATTATTTTGCAGGCAAATTATTTTGCAGGCATATTATTTTACAAAATACTTTTTACAAAATACTTTTTACAAAATACTTTTTACAAAATACTTTTTGCAAAATACTTTTTGGCAAATTATTTTGGCAAATTATTTTGGGGGGCAAATTATTTTGCAGGCAAATTATTTTGCAGGCAAAATACTTTTTACAAAATAATTTTTACAAAATACTTTTTACAAAATACTTTTTGCAAAATACTTTTTGGCAAATTATTTTGGCAAATTATTTTGCAGGCAAATTATTTTTTTAGGCAAATTATTAGGGTTTTGGCAAATTATTTTGCAGGCAAATTATTTTGCAGGCAAATTATTTTACAAAATACTTTTTACAAAATACTTTTTACAAAATACTTTTTACAAAATACTTTTTACAAAATACTTTTTACAAAATACTTTTTACAAAATACTTTTTACAAAATACTTTTTACAAAATACTTTTTACAAAATACTTTTTACAAAATACTTTTTGGCAAATTATTTTTTGGCAAATTATTTTTTGGCAAATTATTTAGCAGGCAAATTATTTTGGCAAATTATTTTGGCAAATTATTTTGGCAAATTATTTTGGGGGGCAAATTATTTTGGGGGGCAAAATATTTTGCAGGCAAATTATTTTGCAGGCAAATTATTTTACAAAATACTTTTTACAAAATACTTTTAAAAATACTTTTTACAAAATACTTTTTGGCAAATTATTTTGGCAAATTATTTAGCAGGCAAATTATTTTGCAGGCAAATTATTTTGCAGGCAAATTATTTTGCAGGCAAATTATTTTACAAAATACTTTTTACAAAATACTTTTTACAAAATACTTTTTACAAAATACTTTTTACAAAATACTTTTTACAAAATACTTTTTGGCAAATTATTTTGGCAAATTATTTTTTGGCAAATTATTTTGCAGGCAAATTATTTTGCAGGCAAATTATTTTTTGGCAAATTATTTAGCAGGCAAATTATTTTTTTAGGCAAATTATTAGGGTTTTGGCAAATTATTTTGCAGGCAAATTATTTAGCAGGCAAATTATTTTGCAGGCAAATTATTTTGCAGGCAAATTATTTAGCAGGCAAAATATTTTGCAGGCAAATTATTTTGCAGGCAAATTATTTTGCAGGCAAATTATTTTGCAGGCAAATTATTAGGGTTTTGGCAAATTATTTTTTTAGGCAAATTATTAGGGTTTTGGCAAATTATTTCGCAGGCAAATTATTTTGCAGGCAAATTATTTTGCAGGCAAATTATTAGGGTTTTGGCAAATTATTTTGGCAAATTATTTTGCAGGCAAATTATTTTGCAGGCAAATTATTTTGCAGGCAAATTATTAGGGTTTTGGCAAATTATTTTGGCAAATTATTTTGCAGGCAAATTATTTAGCAGGCTTTGGCAAATTATTTTGCAGGCAAATTATTTTGCAGGCAAATTATTTTGCAGGCAAATTATTTTGCAGGCAAATTATCTTGGCAAATTATTTTGCAGGCAAATTATTTTGGCAAATTATTTTGCAGGCAAATTATTTTGCAGGCAAATTATTTGGCAGGCAAATTATTTTTTACTTTTTACAAAATACTTTTTGGCAAATTATTTTGGCAAATTATTTTTTGGCAAATTATTTTGCAGGCAAATTATTTTTTGGCAAATTATTTAGCAGGCAAATTATTTTTTTAGGCAAATTATTAGGGTTTTGGCAAATTATTTTGCAGGCAAATTATTTAGCAGGCAAATTATTTTGCAGGCAAATTATTTTGCAGGCAAATTATTTAGCAGGCAAAATATTTTGCAGGCAAATTATTTTGCAGGCAAATTATTTTGCAGGCAAATTATTTTGCAGGCAAATTATTAGGGTTTTGGCAAATTATTTTTTTAGGCAAATTATTAGGGTTTTGGCAAATTATTTCGCAGGCAAATTATTTTGCAGGCAAATTATTTTGCAGGCAAATTATTAGGGTTTTGGCAAATTATTTTGGCAAATTATTTTGCAGGCAAATTATTTTGCAGGCAAATTATTTTGCAGGCAAATTATTTTGCAGGCAAATTATTTTGCAGGCAAATTATTTTGCAGGCAAATTATTTTGCAGGCAAATTATTTTGCAGGCAAATTATTTTGCAGGCATATTATTTTACAAAATACTTTTTACAAAATACTTTTTACAAAATACTTTTTACAAAATACTTTTTGCAAAATACTTTTTGGCAAATTATTTTGGCAAATTATTTTGGGGGGCAAATTATTTTGCAGGCAAATTATTTTGCAGGCAAAATACTTTTTACAAAATACTTTTTACAAAATACTTTTTACAAAATACTTTTTACAAAATACTTTTTGGCAAATTATTTTGGCAAATTATTTTGGCAAATTATTTTGCAGGCAAATTATTTTTTTAGGCAAATTATTAGGGTTTTGGCAAATTATTTTGCAGGCAAATTATTTTGCAGGCAAATTATTTTACAAAATACTTTTTACAAAATACTTTTTACAAAATACTTTTTACAAAATACTTTTTACAAAATACTTTTTACAAAATACTTTTTACAAAATACTTTTTGGCAAATTATTTTGGCAAATTATTTTTTGGCAAATTATTTTTTGGCAAATTATTTAGCAGGCAAATTATTTTGGCAAATTATTTTGGCAAATTATTTTGGGGGGCAAATTATTTTGGGGGGCAAAATATTTTGCAGGCAAATTATTTTGCAGGCAAATTATTTTACAAAATACTTTTTACAAAATACTTTTAAAAATACTTTTTACAAAATACTTTTTACAAAATACTTTTTGGCAAATTATTTTGGCAAATTATTTAGCAGGCAAATTATTTTGCAGGCAAATTATTTTGCAGGCAAATTATTTTACAAAATACTTTTTACAAAATACTTTTTACAAAATACTTTTTACAAAATACTTTTTGGCAAATTATTTTGGCAAATTATTTTTTGGCAAATTATTTTGCAGGCAAATTATTTTGCAGGCAAATTATTTTTTGGCAAATTATTTAGCAGGCAAATTATTTTTTTAGGCAAATTATTAGGGTTTTGGCAAATTATTTTGCAGGCAAATTATTTAGCAGGCAAATTATTTTGCAGGCAAATTATTTTGCAGGCAAATTATTTTGCAGGCAAATTATTTAGCAGGCAAATTATTTTGCAGGCAAATTATTTAGCAGGCAAAATATTTTGCAGGCAAATTATTTTGCAGGCAAATTATTTTGCAGGCAAATTATTTTGCAGGCAAATTATTAGGGTTTTGGCAAATTATTTTTTTAGGCAAATTATTAGGGTTTTGGCAAATTATTTCGCAGGCAAATTATTTTGCAGGCAAATTATTTTGCAGGCAAATTATTAGGGTTTTGGCAAATTATTTTGGCAAATTATTTTGCAGGCAAATTATTTTGCAGGCAAATTATTTTGCAGGCAAATTATTAGGGTTTTGGCAAATTATTTTGGCAAATTATTTTGCAGGCAAATTATTTAGCAGGCTTTGGCAAATTATTTTGCAGGCAAATTATTTTGCAGGCAAATTATTTTGCAGGCAAATTATTTTGCAGGCAAATTATTTTGCAGGCAAATTATTTTGCAGGCAAATTATCTTGGCAAATTATTTTGCAGGCAAATTATTTTGGCAAATTATTTTGCAGGCAAATTATTTTGCAGGCAAATTATTTGGCAGGCAAATTATTTTGCAGGCAAATTATTTTGCAGGCAAATTATTTGGCAGGCAAATTATTTTGCAGGCAAATTATTTTGCAGGCAAATTATTAGGGTTTTGGCAAATTATTTTGCAGGCAAATTATTTTGCAGGCAAATTATTTTGCAGGCAAATTATTTTGGAGGCAAATTATTTTGCAGGCAAATTATTTTGCAGGCAAATTATTTTTTTAGGCAAATTATTAGGGTTTTGGCAAATTATTTTGCAGGCAAATTATTTTGCAGGCAAATTATTTTACAAAATACTTTTTACAAAATACTTTTTACAAAATCTTTTTACAAAATACTTTTTACAAAATACTTTTTGGCAAATTATTTTGGCAAATTATTTTTTGGCAAATTATTTTTTGGCAAATTATTTAGCAGGCAAATTATTTAGCAGGCAAATTATTTTGCAGGCAAATTATTTTGCAGGCAAATTATTTAGCAGGCAAATTATTTAGCAGGCAAATTATTTTGCAGGCAAATTATTTTGCAGGCAAATTATTTTGCAGGCAAATTATTTTGCAGGCAAATTATCTTGGCAAATTATTTTGCAGGCAAATTATTTTGGCAAATTATTTTGCAGGCAAATTATTTTGCAGGCAAATTATTTGGCAGGCAAATTATTTTGCAGGCAAATTATTAGGGTTTTGGCAAATTATTTTTTTAGGCAAATTATTAGGGTTTTGGCAAATTATTTTGCAGGCAAATTATTTTGCAGGCAAATTATTTTGCAGGCAAATTATTTTGCAGGCAAATTATTTTGCAGGCAAATTATTTTGCAGGCAAATTATTTTGCAGGCAAATTATTTTTTTAGGCAAATTATTAGGGTTTTGGCATGCAGGCAAATTATTTTGCAGGCAAATTATTTTACAAAATACTTTTTACAAAATACTTTTTACAAAATCTTTTTACAAAATACTTTTTACAAAATACTTTTTGGCAAATTATTTTGGTAAATTATTTTTTGGCAAATTATTTTTTGGCAAATTATTTAGCAGGCAAATTATTTAGCAGGCAAATTATTTTGCAGGCAAATTATTTTGCAGGCAAATTATTTAGCAGGCAAATTATTTAGCAGGCAAATTATTTTGCAGGCAAATTATTTTGCAGGCAAATTATTTTGCAGGCAAATTATTTTGCAGGCAAATTATCTTGGCAAATTATTTTGCAGGCAAATTATTTTGCAGGCAAATTATTTTGCAGGCAAATTATCTTGGCAAATTATTTTGCAGGCAAATTATCTTGGCAAATTATTTTGCAGGCAAATTATTTTGCAGGCAAATTATTTTGCAGGCAAATTATTTTGCAGGCAAATTATTTTGCAGGCAAATTATTTTACAAAATACTTTTTACAAAATACTTTTTACAAAATACTTTTTACAAAATACTTTTTGCAAAATACTTTTTGGCAAATTATTTTGGCAAATTATTTTTTTAGGCAAATTATTAGGGTTTTGGCAAATTATTTTGCAGGCAAATTATTTTACAAAATACTTTTTAAAATATACTTTTTACAAAATACTTTTTACAAAATACTTTTTACAAAATACTTTTTACAAAATACTTTTTGGCAAATTATTTTGGCAAATTATTTTTTGGCAAATTATTTTTTGGCAAATTATTTTTTGGCAAATTATTTAGCAGGCAAATTATTTTGCAGGCAAATTATTTTGCAGGCAAATTATTTAGCAGGCAAATTATTAAATACTTTTTACAAAATACTTTTTACAAAATACTTTTTACAAAATACTTTTTACAAAATACTTTTTGCAAAATACTTTTTGGCAAATTATTTTGGCAAATTATTTTGGCAAATTATTTTGGGGGGCAAATTATTTTGCAGGCAAATTATTTTGCAGGCAAATTATTTTTTTAGGCAAATTATTAGGGTTTTGGCAAATTATTTTGCAGGCAAATTATTTTGCAGGCAAATTATTTTACAAAATACTTTTTACAAAATACTTTTTGGCAAATTATTTTGGCAAATTATTTTTTGGCAAATTATTTTTTGGCAAATTATTTAGCAGGCAAATTATTTTGCAGGCAAATTATTTTGCAGGCAAATTATTGGGGTTTTGGCAAATTATTTTGCAGGCAAATTATTTTGCAGGCAAATTATTTTACAAAATACTTTTTACAAAATACTTTTTACAAAATACTTTTTGGCAAATTATTTTGGCAAATTATTTTTTGGCAAATTATTTTGCAGGCAAATTATTTAGCAGGCAAATTATTTAGCAGGCAAATTATTTTGGCAAATTATTTTGCAGGCAAATTATTTTGCAGGCAAATTATTTTGCAAAATACTTTTTACAAAATACTTTTTACAAAATACTTTTTACAAAATACTTTTTACAAAATACTTTTTACAAAATACTTTTTACAAAATACTTTTTACAAAATACTTTTTGCAAAATACTTGTTGGCAAATTATTTTGGCAAATTATTTTGGGGGGCAAATTATTTTGCAGGCAAATTATTTTGCAGAATAAAAATACTTTTTACAAAATACTTTTTACAAAATACTTTTTACAAAATACTTTTTACAAAATACTTTTTACAAAATACTTTTTACAAAATACTTTTTGCAAAATACTTTTTGGCAAATTATTTTGGCAAATTATTTTGGCAAATTATTTTGCAGGCAAATTATTTTTTTAGGCAAATTATTAGGGTTTTGGCAAATTATTTTGCAGGCAAATTATTTTGCAGGCAAATTATTTTGCAGGCAAATTATTTTACAAAATACTTTTTACAAAATACTTTTTACAAAATACTTTTTACAAAATACTTTTTACAAAATACTTTTTACAAAATACTTTTTGGCAAATTATTTTGGCAAATTATTTTTTGGCAAATTATTTTTTGGCAAATTATTTAGCAGGCAAATTATTTTGGCAAATTATTTTGGCAAATTATTTTGGGGGGCAAATTATTTTGGGGGGCAAAATATTTTGCAGGCAAATTATTTTGCAGGCAAATTATTTTACAAAATACTTTTTACAAAATACTTTTAAAAATACTTTTTACAAAATACTTTTTACAAAATACTTTTTGGCAAATTATTTTGGCAAATTATTTAGCAGGCAAATTATTTTGCAGGCAAATTATTTTGCAGGCAAATTATTTTACAAAATACTTTTTACAAAATACTTTTTACAAAATACTTTTTACAAAATACTTTTTGGCAAATTATTTTGGCAAATTATTTTTTGGCAAATTATTTTGCAGGCAAATTATTTTGCAGGCAAATTATTTTGCAGGCAAATTATTTTTTGGCAAATTATATAGCAGGCAAATTATTTTTTTAGGCAAATTATTAGGGTTTTGGCAAATTATTTTGCAGGCAAATTATTTAGCAGGCAAATTATTTTGCAGGCAAATTATTTTGCAGGCAAATTATTTAGCAGGCAAAATATTTTGCAGGCAAAATATTTTGCAGGCAAATTATTTTGCAGGCAAATTATTTTGCAGGCAAATTATTAGGGTTTTGGCAAATTATTTTGGCAAATTATTTTGCAGGCAAATTATTTAGCAGGCTTTGGCAAATTATTTTGCAGGCAAATTATTTTGCAGGCAAATTATTTTGCAGGCAAATTATTTTGCAGGCAAATTATCTTGGCAAATTATTTTGCAGGCAAATTATTTTGGCAAATTATTTTGCAGGCAAATTATTTTGCAGGCAAATTATTTGGCAGGCAAATTATTTTGCAGGCAAATTATTAGGGTTTTGGCAAATTATTTTTTTAGGCAAATTATTAGGGTTTTGGCAAATTATTTTGCAGGCAAATTATTTTGCAGGCAAATTATTTTGCAGGCAAATTATTAGGGTTTTGGCAAATTATTTTGCAGGCAAATTATTTTGCAGGCAAATTATTTTGCAGGCAAATTATTTTGCAGGCAAATTATTTTGGAGGCAAATTATTTTGCAGGCAAATTATTTTGCAGGCAAATTATTTTTTTAGGCAAATTATTAGGGTTTTGGCAAATTATTTTGCAGGCAAATTATTTTGCAGGCAAATTATTTTACAAAATACTTTTTACAAAATACTTTTTACAAAATCTTTTTACAAAATACTTTTTACAAAATACTTTTTGGCAAATTATTTTGGCAAATTATTTTTTGGCAAATTATTTAGCAGGCAAATTATTTAGCAGGCAAATTATTTTGCAGGCAAATTATTTTGCAGGCAAATTATTTAGCAGGCAAATTATTTAGCAGGCAAATTATTTTGCAGGCAAATTATTTTGCAGGCAAATTATTTTGCAGGCAAATTATTTTGCAGGCAAATTATCTTGGCAAATTATTTTGCAGGCAAATTATTTTGGCAAATTATTTTGCAGGCAAATTATTTTGCAGGCAAATTATTTGGCAGGCAAATTATTTTGCAGGCAAATTATTAGGGTTTTGGCAAATTATTTTTTTAGGCAAATTATTAGGGTTTTGGCAAATTATTTTGCAGGCAAATTATTTTGCAGGCAAATTATTTTGCAGGCAAATTATTAGGGTTTTGGCAAATTATTTTGCAGGCAAATTATTTTGCAGGCAAATTATCTTGGCAAATTATTTTGCAGGCAAATTATTTTGCAGGCAAATTATTTTGCAGGCAAATTATCTTGGCAAATTATTTTGCAGGCAAATTATCTTGGCAAATTATTTTGCAGGCAAATTATTTTGCAGGCAAATTATTTTGCAGGCAAATTATTTTGCAGGCAAATTATTTTACAAAATACTTTTTACAAAATACTTTTTACAAAATACTTTTTACAAAATACTTTTTGCAAAATACTTTTTGGCAAATTATTTTGGCAAATTATTTTGGGGGGCAAATTATTTTGCAGGCAAATTATTTTGCAGGCAAATTATTTTGCAGGCAAATTATTTTTTTAGGCAAATTATTAGGGTTTTGGCAAATTATTTTGCAGGCAAATTATTTTACAAAATACTTTTTAAAATATACTTTTTACAAAATACTTTTTACAAAATACTTTTTACAAAATACTTTTTACAAAATACTTTTTGGCAAATTATTTTGGCAAATTATTTTTTGGCAAATTATTTTTTGGCAAATTATTTAGCAGGCAAATTATTTAGCAGGCAAATTATTTTGCAGGCAAATTATTTTGCAGGCAAATTATTTAGCAGGCAAATTATTTAGCAGGCAAATTATTAAATACTTTTTACAAAATACTTTTTACAAAATACTTTTTGCAAAATACTTTTTGGCAAATTATTTTGGCAAATTATTTTGGCAAATTATTTTGGGGGGCAAATTATTTTGCAGGCAAATTATTTTGCAGGCAAATTATTTTTTTAGGCAAATTATTAGGGTTTTGGCAAATTATTTTGCAGGCAAATTATTTTGCAGGCAAATTATTTAGCAGGCAAAATATTTTGCAGGCAAATTATTTAGCAGGCAAATTATTTAGCAGGCAAATTATTTTGCAGGCAAATTATTAGGGTTTTGGCAAATTATTTTGGCAAATTATTTTGCAGGCAAATTATTTTGCAGGCAAATTATTTAGCAGGCTTTGGCAAATTATTTTGCAGGCAAATTATTTAGCAGGCAAATTATTTTGCAGGCAAATTATCTTGGCAAATTATTTTGCAGGCAAATTATTTTGCAGGCAAATTATTTTGCAGGCAAATTATCTTGGCAAATTATTTAGCAGGCAAATTATTTTGCAGGCAAATTATTTTGCAGGCAAATTATTTTGCAGGCATATTATTTTACAAAATACTTTTTACAAAATACTTTTTACAAAATACAAAATACTTTTTACAAAATACTTTTTGCAAAATACTTTTTGGCAAATTATTTTGGCAAATTATTTTGGGGGGCAAATTATTTTGCAGGCAAATTATTTTGCAGGCAAAATACTTTTTACAAAATACTTTTTACAAAATACTTTTTACAAAATACTTTTTACAAAATACTTTTTGCAAAATACTTTTTGGCAAATTATTTTGGCAAATTATTTTGGCAAATTATTTTGCAGGCAAATTATTTTTTTAGGCAAATTATTAGGGTTTTGGCAAATTATTTTGCAGGCAAATTATTTTGCAGGCAAATTATTTTTTGGCAAATTATTTTGCAGGCAAATTATTTTTTGGCAAATTATTTTGGCAAATTATTTTGGGGGGCAAATTATTTTGGGGGGCAAAATATTTTGCAGGCAAATTATTTTGCAGGCAAATTATTTTACAAAATACTTTTTACAAAATACTTTTAAAAATACTTTTTACAAAATACTTTTTACAAAATACTTTTTGGCAAATTATTTTGGCAAATTATTTAGCAGGCAAATTATTTTGCAGGCAAATTATTTCCGCAATTTCCACAATTGCCAATTTCCGCAATTTCCACAATTTCCAATTTCCGCAATTTCCGCAATTGCCAATTTCCGCAATTTCCACAATTTCCAATTTCCGCAATTTCCAATTTCCGCAATTTCCGCAATTTCCAATTTCCGCAATTTCCAATTTCCGGAATTTCCGCAATTGCCAATTTCCGCAATTTCCAAAATTTCCACAATTTCCGCAATTTCCGAAATTTCCAATTTCCGCAATTTAAAAATTTCCACAATTTCCGCAATTTCCGCAATTTCCAATTTCCGCAATTTCCAATTTTCGCAATTTCCAATTGCGGAAATTTCCAATTTCCGCAATTTCCAAAATTTCCAATTTCCGTAATTTCCGCAATTGCCAATTTCCGAAATTTCCACAATTTCCGCAATTTCCACAATTTCCAAAATTTCCAATTTCCGCAATTTCCAATTTTCGCAATTTCCGCAATTTCCATTTTCCGCAATTTCCAATTTCCAATTTCCGCAATTTCCAATTTCCGCAATTTCCGCAATTCCCAAAATTTCCACAATTTCCGCAATTTCCGCAATTTCCAATTTCCGCAATTTCCAATTTCCGCAATTTCCGCAATTGCCAATTTCCGCAATTTCCAAAATTTCCACAATTTCCGCAATTTCCGCAATTTCCAATTTCCGCAATTTCCGCAATTGCCAAATTCCGCAATTTCCACAATTTCCAATTTCCGCAATTTCCGCAATTTCCGCAATTTCCAATTTCCGCAATTTCCAATTTCCGCAATTTCCGCAATTCCCAAAATTTCCACAATTTCCGCAATTTCCGCAATTTCCGCAATTTCCGCAATTTCCGCAATTCCCAAAATTTCCACAATTTCCAATTTCCGCAATTTCCGCAATTGCCAATTTCCGCAATTTCCAAAATTTCCACAATTTCCGCAATTTCCGCAATTTCCAATTTCCGCAATTTCCAATTTCCGCAATTTCCACAATTGCCAATTTCCGCAATTTCTACAATTTCCAATTTCCGCAATTTCCGCAATTGCCAATTTCCGCAATTTCCACAATTGCCAATTTCCGCAATTTCTACAATTTCCAATTTCCGCAATTTCCGCAATTGCCAATTTCCGCAATTTCCACAATTTCGAATTTCCGCAATTTCCAATTTCCGCAATTTCCGCAATTTCCAATTTCCGCAATTTCCGCAATTCCCAAAATTTCCACAATTTCCGCAATTTCCACAATTGCCAATTTCCGCAATTTCCGCAATTGCCAATTTCGGAATTGCGGAAATTGCGGAAATTGCGGAAATTGGAAATTGCGGAAATTGCGGAAATTGCGGAAATTGCGGAAATTGGAAATTGCGGAAATTGCGGAAATTGGCAATTGTGGAAATTGCGGAAATTGGAAATTGCGGAAATTGGAAATTGCGGAAATTGCGGAAATTGTGGAAATTTTGGAAATTGCGGAAATTGGCAATTGCGGAAATTGGAAATTGCGGAAATTGGAAATTGCGGAAATTGCGGAAATTGGAAATTGCGGAAATTGGAAATTGTGGAAATTGCGGAAATTGTGGAAATTTTGGGAATTGCGGAAATTGCGGAAATTGGAAATTGCGGAAATTGCGGAAATTGGAAATTGCGGAAATTCGAAATTGTGGAAATTGCGGAAATTGGCAATTGCGGAAATTGCGGAAATTGGAAATTGTGGAAATTGCGGAAATTGGAAATTGCGGAAATTGCGGAAATTGTGGAAATTTTGGAAATTGCGGAAATTGGCAATTGCGGAAATTGCGGAAATTGGAAATTGCGGAAATTGCGGAAATTGCGGAAATTGTGGAAATTTTGGGAATTGCGGAAATTGCGGAAATTGGAAATTGCGGAAATTGGAAATTGCGGAAATTGCGGAAATTGGAAATTGCGGAAATTGGAAATTGTGGAAATTGCGGAAATTGGCAATTGCGGAAATTGCGGAAATTGGAAATTGTGGAAATTGCGGAAATTGGAAATTGTGGAAATTGCGGAAATTGGAAATTGCGGAAATTGGAAATTGCGGAAATTGCGGAAATTGTGGAAATTTTGGAAATTGCGGAAATTGGCAATTGCGGAAATTGCGGAAATTGGAAATTGTGGAAATTGCGGAAATTGGAAATTGTGGAAATTGCGGAAATTGGAAATTGCGGAAATTGGAAATTGCGGAAATTGCGGAAATTGTGGAAATTTTGGAAATTGCGGAAATTGGCAATTGCGGAAATTGCGGAAATTGGAAATTGCGGAAATTTGAAATTGCGGAAATTGCGGAAATTGTGGAAATTTTGGGAATTGCGGAAATTGCGGAAATTGGAAATTGCGGAAATTGGAAATTGGAAATTGCGGAAATTGGAAATTGCGGAAATTGCGGAAATTGGAAATTGCGGAAATTGGAAATTTTGGAAATTGTGGAAATTGCGGAAATTGTGGAAATTGCGGAAATTGGCAATTGTGGAAATTGCGGAAATTGGAAATTGCGGAAATTGGAAATTGCGGAAATTGCGGAAATTTTGGAAATTTTGGAAATTGCGGAAATTGGCAATTGCGGAAATTGCGGAAATTGGAAATTGCGGAAATTGGAAATTGCGGAAATTGCGGAAATTGGAAATTGCGGAAAAAAGGTTTTATTATAAAAAATAACCCATCCTTTTTTTTCTAACACTCCGCAATTTGCTAATGTTTCCCATCCTTTCCGGTAAATACAACACATTGAGCAGGGCACTGCAGGGAGTTGAACCCCGTTCCGGTAAACCAGAAGTCCGACACCAGTGCCTTAGTTTTTGTGTTGTTCATTTACAGGTCCAGGTGTGCATACGCATGTGCGCCTGTGCGTGTGTAGGTGCACGCTTCAATATAACCCATCGTTTTTTTCATTTTTTCAATATTGTCAAATCATCAAAAATGATGAAAAACGGCGCGCTATAGTATGCCGTACGATATGGGCTATAGCCCATGGTCCAAAATGATGAGAAACGAGGCTAACTTTTTTTTCCAAAATTTAAAAAAACATGGGTGTTACATTCCCCTTTTTAGGTCTAGGGGTATAAGAAGAGGATGCAACACGGCTGGCATGATAATTGTTATTTATTCACGTTATAAGGATAAGGTATCATAATAATAAACAATAAAGATGTACAACTGGAATACAAACGAAAAGACAGGCTATATGGGGCAACTCAAAGAAACCATCAAAACTATCTAGCCCTATTCTAAAGTATCGCACAACACTCTTACCTAACTCTAACCAATGAATGAAATGAAATGTACACAAAGTCAATCTACCTAAACTGTCTACGCTAACTACTGCCTAACAAAGATTTACAAAAAGTACGCACCGATACGCCGTAAGTATATATTATATATTATATATCTCTATATATATATATATATATATATATAATTATAATCAGTTGTATCTTTAAGCTCTGAACCACCAATGACCGAAATAAAGCTCAGGGGACCACACACAGGTTTAGCCCCTGGCCTATGCTTATTAAACAGATTTGATCTTGAGCGTTTTAACTAGCTCCTACACGGACAAAGTACTTTTAAAAAAAAATATATACTTATTAAAGTATATTATTAAAGTATATTTTTAAACTATATTATTAAGTATATTATTAAGTATATTATTAAAGTATATTATTAAACTATATTATTAAGTATATTATTAAAGTATATTATTAAAGTATATTATTCAAGTATATTATTAAAGTATATTATTAAAGTATATTATTCAAGTATATTATTAAAGTATATTATTAAACTATATTATTAAGTATATTATTAAACTATATTATTAAAGTATATTATTAAGTATATTATTAAACTATATTATTAAAGTATATTAATAAAGTATATTATTAAAGTATATTTTTAAAGTATATTATTAAAGTATATTATTAAAGTATATTATTAAGTATATTATTAAACTATATTATTAAAGTATATTATTAAAGTATATTATTAAAGTATATTATTAAAGTATATTATTAAAGTATATTATTAAACTATATTATTAAGTATATTATTAAACTATATTATTAAACTATATTATTAAGTATATTATTAAGTATATTATTAAACTATATTATTAAACTATATTATTAAGTATATTATTAAAGTATATTATTAAAGTATATTATTCAACTATATTATTAAAGTATATTATTAAAGTATATTATTAAAGTATATTATTAAGTATATTATTAAAGTATATTATTAAAGTATATTATTAAACTATATTATTAAACTATATTATTAAACTATATTATTAAACTATAGTATAAAGTATATTATTAAAGTATATTATTAAAGTATATTATTAAAGTATATTATTAAACTATATTATTAAACTATATTATTAAACTATATTATTAAAGTATATTATTAAAGTATATTATTAAACTATATTATTAAGTATATTATTAAAGTATATTATTAAAGTATATTATTAAAGTATATTATTAAACTATATTATTAAACTATATTATTAAACTATATTATTAAACTATATTATTAAGTATATTATTAAAGTATATTATTAAAGTATATTATTAAAGTATATTATTAAACTATATTATTAAACTATATTATTAAACTATATTATTAAACTATATTATTAAAGTATATTATTAAAGTATATTATTAAAGTATATTATTAAAGTATATTATTAAGTATATTATTAAAGTATATTATTAAACTATATTATTAAACTATATTATTAAACTATATTATTAAACTATAGTATAAAGTATATTATTAAAGTATATTATTAAAGTATATTATTAAAGTATATTATTAAACTATATTATTAAACTATATTATTAAACTATATTATTAAAGTATATTATTAAACTATATTATTAAGTATATTATTAAGTATATTATTAAAGTATATTATTAAAGTATATTATTAAGTATATTATTAAAGTATATTATTAAGTATATTATTAAAGTATATTATTAAACTATATTATTAAAGTATATTTTTAAAGTATATTATTAAAGTATATTATTAAAGTATATTATTAAGTATATTATTAAAGTATATTATTAAACTATATTATTAAAGTATATTATTAAAGTATATTATTAAAGTATATTATTAAAGTATATTATTAAAGTATATTATTAAACTATATTATTAAGTATATTATTAAAGTATATTATTAAACTATATTATTAAACTATATTATTAAGTATATTATTAAGTATATTATTAAACTATATTATTAAACTATATTATTAAGTATATTATTAAACTATATTATTAAAGTATATTATTAAACTATATTATTAAACTATATTATTCAACTATATTATTAAAGTATATTATTAAAGTATATTATTAAAGTATATTATTAAACTATATTATTAAACTATATTATTAAACTATATTATTAAACTATATTATTAAGTATATTATTAAACTATATTATTAAAGTATATTATTAAACTATATTATTAAACTATATTATTAAAGTATATTATTAAAGTATATTATTAAACTATATTATTCAACTATATTATTAAACTATATTATTAAACTATATTATTAAAGTATATTATTAAACTATATTATTAAACTATATTATTCAACTATATTATTAAAGTATATTATTAAACTATATTATTAAACTATATTATTAAGTATATTATTAAGTATATTATTAAAGTATATTATTAAAGTATATTATTAAACTATATTATTAAGTATATTATTAAGTATATTATTAAAGTATATTATTCAACTATATTATTAAAGTATATTATTAAAGTATATTATTAAAGTATATTATTAAACTATATTATTCAACTATATTATTAAACTATATTATTAAACTATATTATTAAAGTATATTATTAAACTATATTATTAAACTATATTATTCAACTATATTATTAAAGTATATTATTAAAGTATATTATTAAACTATATTATTAAGTATATTATTAAGTATATTATTAAAGTATATTATTAAAGTATATTATTAAAGTATATTATTAAAGTATATTATTAAACTATATTATTAAGTATATTATTAAGTATATTATTAAAGTATATTATTCAACTATATTATTCAACTATATTATTAAAGTATATTATTAAAGTATATTTTTAAACTATATTATTAAGTATATTATTAAGTATATTATTAAAGTATATTATTAAACTATATTATTAAGTATATTATTAAAGTATATTATTAAAGTATATTATTCAAGTATATTATTAAAGTATATTATTAAAGTATATTATTAAAGTATATTATTCAAGTATATTATTAAAGTATATTATTAAACTATATTATTAAGTATATTATTAAACTATATTATTAAAGTATATTATTAAGTATATTATTAAAGTATATTTTTAAAGTATATTATTAAAGTATATTATTAAAGTATATTTTTAAAGTATATTATTAAAGTATATTATTAAAGTATATTATTAAGTATATTATTAAACTATATTATTAAACTATATTATTAAAGTATATTATTAAAGTATATTATTAAAGTATATTATTAAAGTATATTATTAAACTATATTATTAAGTATATTATTAAACTATATTATTAAACTATATTATTAAACTATATTATTAAGTATATTATTAAGTATATTATTAAACTATATTATTAAACTATATTATTAAGTATATTATTAAAGTATATTATTAAAGTATATTATTCAACTATATTATTAAAGTATATTATTAAAGTATATTATTAAAGTATATTATTAAGTATATTATTAAAGTATATTATTAAAGTATATTATTAAACTATATTATTAAACTATAGTATAAAGTATATTATTAAAGTATATTATTAAAGTATATTATTAAAGTATATTATTAAACTATATTATTAAACTATATTATTAAAGTATATTATTAAAGTATATTATTAAACTATATTATTAAACTATATTATTAAGTATATTATTAAAGTATATTATTAAAGTATATTATTAAGTATATTATTAAAGTATATTATTAAAGTATATTATTAAACTATATTATTAAACTATAGTATAAAGTATATTATTAAAGTATATTATTAAAGTATATTATTAAACTATATTATTAAACTATAGTATAAAGTATATTATTAAAGTATATTATTAAAGTATATTATTAAAGTATATTATTAAACTATATTATTAAACTATATTATTAAAGTATATTATTAAAGTATATTATTAAACTATATTATTAAGTATATTATTAAAGTATATTATTAAACTATATTATTAAACTATAGTATAAAGTATATTATTAAAGTATATTATTAAAGTATATTATTAAAGTATATTATTAAACTATATTATTAAACTATATTATTAAAGTATATTATTAAAGTATATTATTAAACTATATTATTAAACTATATTATTAAGTATATTATTAAAGTATATTATTAAAGTATATTATTAAACTATATTATTAAGTATATTATTAAAGTATATTATTAAAGTATATTATTAAGTATATTATTAAACTATATTATTAAAGTATATTAATAAAGTATATTAATAAACTATATTATTAAAGTATATTTTTAAAGTATATTATTAAAGTATATTATTAAAGTATATTATTAAGTATATTATTAAACTATATTATTAAAGTATATTATTAAAGTATATTATTAAAGTATATTATTAAAGTATATTATTAAAGTATATTATTAAAGTATATTATTAAAGTATATTATTAAGTATATTATTAAAGTATATTATTAAACTATATTATTAAACTATATTATTAAACTATATTATTAAACTATATTATTAAACTATATTATTAAACTATATTATTAAGTATATTATTAAAGTATATTATTAAAGTATATTATTAAACTATATTATTAAGTATATTATTAAAGTATATTATTAAAGTATATTATTAAGTATATTATTAAACTATATTATTAAAGTATATTAATAAAGTATATTAATAAACTATATTATTAAAGTATATTTTTAAAGTATATTATTAAAGTATATTATTAAAGTATATTATTAAGTATATTATTAAACTATATTATTAAACTATATTATTAAACTATATTATTAAAGTATATTATTAAAGTATATTATTAAAGTATATTATTAAAGTATATTATTAAAGTATATTATTAAACTATATTATTAAGTATATTATTAAAGTATATTATTAAACTATATTATTAAACTATATTATTAAGTATATTATTAAGTATATTATTAAACTATATTATTAAACTATATTATTAAGTATATTATTAAACTATATTATTAAACTATATTATTAAAGTATATTATTAAACTATATTATTCAACTATATTATTAAAGTATATTATTAAACTATATTATTAAACTATATTATTAAACTATATTATTAAACTATATTATTAAACTATATTATTAAGTATATTATTAAACTATATTATTAAAGTATATTATTAAACTATATTATTAAAGTATATTATTAAAGTATATTATTAAACTATATTATTAAACTATATTATTCAACTATATTATTAAACTATATTATTCAACAAAATTATTAAACTATATTATTAAACTATATTATTAAACTATATTATTCAACTATATTATTAAACTATATTATTCAACTATATTATTAAACTATATTATTAAACTATATTATTAAACTATATTATTCAACTATATTATTAAAGTATATTATTAAAGTATATTATTAAACTATATTATTAAGTATATTATTAAGTATATTATTAAAGTATATTATTAAACTATATTATTAAGTATATTATTAAGTATATTATTAAAGTATATTATTCAACTATATTATTAAAGTATATTATTAAAGTATATTATTAAAGTATATTATTAAACTATATTATTCAACTATATTATTAAACTATATTATTAAACTATATTATTAAAGTATATTATTAAACTATATTATTAAACTATATTATTCAACTATATTATTAAAGTATATTATTAAAGTATATTATTAAACTATATTATTAAGTATATTATTAAGTATATTATTAAAGTATATTATTAAAGTATATTATTAAACTATATTATTAAGTATATTATTAAGTATATTATTAAAGTATATTATTCAACTATATTATTCAACTATATTATTCAACTATATTATTAAAGTATATTATTAAAGTATATTTTTAAACTATATTATTAAGTATATTATTAAGTATATTATTAAAGTATATTATTATACTATATTATTAAGTATATTATTAAAGTATATTATTCAAGTATATTATTAAAGTATATTATTAAAGTATATTATTATATAAATAACACAAGTGTCAAAACACTTCCGGGTTCGCTGTTGCGCCCCCTTCTGGACATTTTAGACAAAACTCTCAAGAGGGAAAAAGATTCGCAGTGGCCTACTTAGTACGTAGGCAAAAGTTTTTTTTTTTTTGAATTTTTTTGTGCAATTTTAATGGCAGACAAATGGTGGCGCTGTTGCCGCTAGGAAGCTCAGAAATCAATGAGGACAACAGATTCCGAATCGGGTCGCCATTACGGAATTTTAGATGTCTCATACTTGTGTCCTGGACGTTCAGAGGCTCCTGGGTCTTATCGGTAAGATTACCGGTAATCTTGCGAACCCCCATTGCCTAACCCTAACCCTAACCCTAACCCTTTAAAGTGCGATAGCTCCTCCCACAAAGGTCGACACGGTCCCATCTTTTAGTATGTTATATAGCTTGTCGAGACGGACATTTGGATATGTGTCTCTCCGCACACGGTCGCACGGTTCCTAACCCTAGGGTTAGCCTTTAAAGTGCGATAGCTCCTCCCACAAAGGTCGACACGGTCCCATCTTTTAGTATGTTATATAGCTTGTCGAGACGGACATTTGGATATGTGTCTCTCCGCACACGGTCGCACGGTTCCTAACCCTAGGGTTAGCCTTTAAAGTGCGATAGCTCCTCCCACAAAGGTCGACACGGTCCCATCTTTTAGTATGTTATATAGCTTGTCGAGACGGACATTTGGATATGTGTCTCTCCGCACACGGTCGCACGGTTCCTAACCCTAGGGTTAGCCTTTAAAGTGCGATAGCTCCTCCCACAAAGGTCAGAAATAAAAGTTAGTCACGTCCACGCGTAGCCATCGATAAGACGAACGCGATGATATGTGGCTCGCTTCTGGTACTCAATTTTAAGTTTAGCATTTCAACCAAAAACACATTCTTAGTGTCAAAACACTTCCGGGTTCGCTTTGCGCCCCCTTCTGGACATTTTAGACAAAACTCTCAAGAGGGAAAAAGATTCGCAGTGGCCTACTTAGTACGTAGGCAAAAGTTTTTTTTTTTTTGAATTTTTTTGTGCAATTTTAATGGCAGACAAATGGTGGCGCTGTTGCCGCTAGGAAGCTCAGAAATCAATGAGGACAACAGATTCCGAATCGGGTCGCCATTACGGAATTTTAGATGTCTCATACTTGTGTCCTGGACGTTCAGAGGCTCCTGGGTCTTATCGGTAAGATTACCGGTAATCTTGCGAACCCCCATTGCCTAACCCTAACCCTAACCCTAACCCTTTAAAGTGCGATAGCTCCTCCCACAAAGGTCGACACGGTCCCATCTTTTAGTATGTTATATAGCTTGTCGAGACGGACATTTGGATATGTGTCTCTCCGCACACGGTCGCACGGTTCCTAACCCTAGGGTTAGCCTTTAAAGTGCGATAGCTCCTCCCACAAAGGTCGACACGGTCCCATCTTTTAGTATGTTATATAGCTTGTCGAGACGGACATTTGGATATGTGTCTCTCCGCACACGGTCGCACGGTTCCTAACCCTAGGGTTAGCCTTTAAAGTGCGATAGCTCCTCCCACAAAGGTCGACACGGTCCCATCTTTTAGTATGTTATATAGCTTGTCGAGACGGACATTTGGATATGTGTCTCTCCGCACACGGTCGCACGGTTCCTAACCCTAGGGTTAGCCTTTAAAGTGCGATAGCTCCTCCCACAAAGGTCAGAAATAAAAGTTAGTCACGTCCACGCGTAGCCATCGATAAGACGAACGCGATGATATGTGGCTCGCTTCTGGTACTCAATTTTAAGTTTAGCATTTCAACCAAAAACACATTCTTAGTGTCAAAACACTTCCGGGTTCGCTTTGCGCCCCCTTCTGGACATTTTAGACAAAACTCTCAAGAGGGAAAAAGATTCGCAGTGGCCTACTTAGTACGTAGGCAAAAGTTTTTTTTTTTTTGAATTTTTTTGTGCAATTTCAATGGCAGACAAATGGTGGCGCTGTTGCCGCTAGGAAGCTCAGAAATCAATGAGGACAACAGATTCCGAATCGGGTCGCCATTACGGAATTTTAGATGTCTCATACTTGTGTCCTGGACGTTCAGAGGCTCCTGGGTCTTATCGGTAAGATTACCGGTAATCTTGCGAACCCCCATTGCCTAACCCTAACCCTAACCCTAACCCTTTAAAGTGCGATAGCTCCTCCCACAAAGGTCGACACGGTCCCATCTTTTAGTATGTTATATAGCTTGTCGAGACGGACATTTGGATATGTGTCTCTCCGCACACGGTCGCACGGTTCCTAACCCTAGGGTTAGCCTTTAAAGTGCGATAGCTCCTCCCACAAAGGTCGACACGGTCCCATCTTTTAGTATGTTATATAGCTTGTCGAGACGGACATTTGGATATGTGTCTCTCCGCACACGGTCGCACGGTTCCTAACCCTAGGGTTAGCCTTTAAAGTGCGATAGCTCCTCCCACAAAGGTCGACACGGTCCCATCTTTTAGTTTTTTTTTTACTGTGAAAACGGCACTTTGGGACTGTGAAAGTGACATTTTGGCCCTGTTGTCCCAAACTGCCCCAGCACTTCCCACATTGCTCAAAGTGGCTAGCTTTCATCCCAACACAGTTTATAGGGCCATACGGTACATAGTTTTCAAGTTACAGACTAAGCTAAGCAAAATGAATCTTTTTTTTTTTACTGTGAAAACGGCACTTTGGGACTGTGAAAGTGACATTTTGGCCCTGTTGTCCCAAACTGCCCCAGCACTTCCCACATTGCTCAAAGTGGCTAGCTTTCATCCCAACACAGTTTATAGGGCCATACGGTACATAGTTTTCAAGTTACAGACTAAGCTAAGCAAAAGTGAACCAGGCCTTTTTACTGTGAAAATGGCACTTTGGGACTGTGAAAGTGACATTTTGGCCCTGTTGTCCCAAACTGCCCCAGCACTTCCCACATTGCTCAAAGTGGCTAGCTTTCATCCCAACACAGTTTATAGGGCCATACGGTACATAGTTTTCAAGTTACAGACTAAGCTAAGCAAAAGTGAACCAGGCCTTTTTACTGTGAAAATGGCACTTTGGGACTGTGAAAGTGACATTTTGGCCCTGTTGTCCCAAACTGCCCCAGCACTTCCCACATTGCTCAAAGTGGCTAGCTTTCATCCCAACACAGTTTATAGGGCCATACGGTACATAGTTTTCAAGTTACAGACTAAGCTAAGCAAAATGAATCTTTTTTTTTTTACTGTGAAAACGGCACTTTGGGACTGTGAAAGTGACATTTTGGCCCTGTTGTCCCAAACTGCCCCAGCACTTCCCACATTGCTCAAAGTGGCTAGCTTTCATCCCAACACAGTTTATAGGGCCATACGGTACATAGTTTTCAAGTTACAGACTAAGCTAAGCAAAAGTGAACCAGGCCTTTTTACTGTGAAAATGGCACTTTGGGACTGTGAAAGTGACATTTTGGCCCTGTTGTCCCAAACTGCCCCAGCACTTCCCACATTGCTCAAAGTGGCTAGCTTTCATCCCAACACAGTTTATAGGGCCATACGGTACATAGTTTTCAAGTTACAGACTAAGCTAAGCAAAAGTGAACCAGGCCTTTTTACTGTGAAAATGGCACTTTGGGACTGTGAAAGTGACATTTTGGCCCTGTTGTCCCAAACTGCCCCAGCACTTCCCACATTGCTCAAAGTGGCTAGCTTTCATCCCAACACAGTTTATAGGGCCATACGGTACATAGTTTTCAAGTTACAGACTAAGCTAAGCAAAATGAATCTTTTTTTTTTTACTGTGAAAACGGCACTTTGGGACTGTGAAAGTGACATTTTGGCCCTGTTGTCCCAAACTGCCCCAGCACTTCCCACATTGCTCAAAGTGGCTAGCTTTCATCCCAACACAGTTTATAGGGCCATACGGTACATAGTTTTCAAGTTACAGACTAAGCTAAGCAAAAGTGAACCAGGCCTTTTTACTGTGAAAATGGCACTTTGGGACTGTGAAAGTGACATTTTGGCCCTGTTGTCCCAAACTGCCCCAGCACTTCCCACATTGCTCAAAGTGGCTAGCTTTCATCCCAACACAGTTTATAGGGCCATACGGTACATAGTTTTCAAGTTACAGACTAAGCTAAGCAAAAGTGAACCAGGCCTTTTTACTGTGAAAATGGCACTTTGGGACTGTGAAAGTGACATTTTGGCCCTGTTGTCCCAAACTGCCCCAGCACTTCCCACATTGCTCAAAGTGGCTAGCTTTCATCCCAACACAGTTTATAGGGCCATACGGTACATAGTTTTCAAGTTACAGACTAAGCTAAGCAAAAGTGAACCAGGCCTTTTTACTGTGAAAATGGCACTTTGGGACTGTGAAAGTGACATTTTGGCCCTGTTCGTTCCCTGTTGTCCCAAACTGCCCCAGCTCTTGCCACAATGCTCAAAGTGGCTAGCTTTCATCCCAACACAGTTTATAGGGCCATACGGTACATAGTTTTCAAGTTACAGACTAAGCTAAGCAAAAGTGAACCAGGCCTTTTTACTGTGAAAATGGCACTTTGGGACTGTGAAAGTGACATTTTGGCCCTGTTGTCCCAAACTGCCCCAGCACTTCCCACATTGCTCAAAGTGGCTAGCTTTCATCCCAACACAGTTTATAGGGCCATACGGTACATAGTTTTCAAGTTACAGACTAAGCTAAGCAAAAGTGAACCAGGCCTTTTTACTGTGAAAATGGCACTTTGGGACTGTGAAAGTGACATTTTGGCCCTGTTGTCCCAAACTGCCCCAGCACTTCCCACATTGCTCAAAGTGGCTAGCTTTCATCCCAACACAGTTTATAGGGCCATACGGTACATAGTTTTCAAGTTACAGACTAAGCTAAGCAAAATTAATCTTTTTTTTTTTACTGTGAAAACGGCACTTTGGGACTGTGAAAGTGACATTTTGGCCCTGTTGTCCCAAACTGCCCCAGCACTTCCCACATTGCTCAAAGTGGCTAGCTTTCATCCCAACACAGTTTATAGGGCCATACGGTACATAGTTTTCAAGTTACAGACTAAGCTAAGCAAAAGTGAACCAGGCCTTTTTACTGTGAAAATGGCACTTTGGGACTGTGAAAGTGACATTTTGGCCCTGTTGTCCCAAACTGCCCCAGCACTTCCCACATTGCTCAAAGTGGCTAGCTTTCATCCCAACACAGTTTATAGGGCCATACGGTACATAGTTTTCAAGTTACAGACTAAGCTAAGCAAAAGTGAACCAGGCCTTTTTACTGTGAAAATGGCACTTTGGGACTGTGAAAGTGACATTTTGGCCCTGTTGTCCCAAACTGCCCCAGCACTTCCCACATTGCTCAAAGTGGCTAGCTTTCATCCCAACACAGTTTATAGGGCCATACGGTACATAGTTTTCAAGTTACAGACTAAGCTAAGCAAAAGTGAACCAGGCCTTTTTACTGTGAAAATGGCACTTTGGGACTGTGAAAGTGACATTTTGGCCCTGTTCGTTCCCTGTTGTCCCAAACTGCCCCAGCTCTTGCCACAATGCTCAAAGTGGCTAGCTTTCATCCCAACACAGTTTATAGGGCCATACGGTACATAGTTTTCAAGTTACAGACTAAGCTAAGCAAAAGTGAACCAGGCCTTTTTACTGTGAAAATGGCACTTTGGGACTGTGAAAGTGACATTTTGGCCCTGTTGTCCCAAACTGCCCCAGCACTTCCCACACTGCTCAAAGTGGCTAGCTTTCATCCCAACACAGTTTATAGGGCCATACGGTACATAGTTTTCAAGTTACAGACTAAGCTAAGCAAAAGTGAACCAGGCCTTTTTACTGTGAAAATGGCACTTTGGGACTGTGAAAGTGACATTTTGGCCCTGTTCGTTCCCTGTTGTCCCAAACTGCCCCAGCTCTTGCCACAATGCTCAAAGTGGCTAGCTTTCATCCCAACACAGTTTATAGGGCCATACGGTACATAGTTTTCAAGTTACAGACTAAGCTAAGCAAAAGTGAACCAGGCCTTTTTACTGTGAAAATGGCACTTTGGGACTGTGAAAGTGACATTTTGGCCCTGTTGTCCCAAACTGCCCCAGCACTTCCCACATTGCTCAAAGTGGCTAGCTTTCATCCCAACACAGTTTATAGGGCCATACGGTACATAGTTTTCAAGTTACAGACTAAGCTAAGCAAAAGTGAACCAGGCCTTTTTACTGTGAAAATGGCACTTTGGGACTGTGAAAGTGACATTTTGGCCCTGTTGTCCCAAACTGCCCCAGCACTTCCCACATTGCTCAAAGTGGCTAGCTTTCATCCCAACACAGTTTATAGGGCCATACGGTACATAGTTTTCAAGTTACAGACTAAGCTAAGCAAAAGTGAACCAGGCCTTTTTACTGTGAAAATGGCACTTTGGGACTGTGAAAGTGACATTTTGGCCCTGTTGTCCCAAACTGCCCCAGCACTTCCCACATTGCTCAAAGTGGCTAGCTTTCATCCCAACACAGTTTATAGGGCCATACGGTACATAGTTTTCAAGTTACAGACTAAGCTTAGCAAAATGAATCTTTTTTTTTTACTGTGAAAACGGCACTTTGGGACTGTGAAAGTGACATTTTGGCCCTGTTGTCCCAAACTGCCCCAGCACTTCCCACATTGCTCAAAGTGGCTAGCTTTCATCCCAACACAGTTTATAGGGCCATACGGTACATAGTTTTCAAGTTACAGACTAAGCTAAGCAAAAGTGAACCAGGCCTTTTTACTGTGAAAATGGCACTTTGGGACTGTGAAAGTGACATTTTGGCCCTGTTGTCCCAAACTGCCCCAGCACTTCCCACATTGCTCAAAGTGGCTAGCTTTCATCCCAACACAGTTTATAGGGCCATACGGTACATAGTTTTCAAGTTACAGACTAAGCTAAGCAAAAGTGAACCAGGCCTTTTTACTGTGAAAATGGCACTTTGGGACTGTGAAAGTGACATTTTGGCCCTGTTGTCCCAAACTGCCCCAGCACTTCCCACATTGCTCAAAGTGGCTAGCTTTCATCCCAACACAGTTTATAGGGCCATACGGTACATAGTTTTCAAGTTACAGACTAAGCTAAGCAAAAGTGAACCAGGCCTTTTTACTGTGAAAATGGCACTTTGGGACTGTGAAAGTGACATTTTGGCCCTGTTGTCCCAAACTGCCCCAGCACTTCCCACATTGCTCAAAGTGGCTAGCTTTCATCCCAACACAGTTTATAGGGCCATACGGTACATAGTTTTCAAGTTACAGACAAAGCTAAGCAAAATGAATATTTTTTTTTTTACTGTGAAAACGGCACTTTGGGACTGTGAAAGTGACATTTTGGCCCTGTTGTCCCAAACTGCCCCAGCACTTCCCACATTGCTCAAAGTGGCTAGCTTTCATCCCAACACAGTTTATAGGGCCATACGGTACATAGTTTTCAAGTTACAGACTAAGCTAAGCAAAATGAATCTGTTTTTTTTACTGTGAAAATGGCACTTTGGGACTGTGAAAGTGACATTTTGGCCCTGTTGTCCCAAACTGCCCCAGCACTTCCCACATTGCTCAAAGTGGCTAGCTTTCATCCCAACACAGTTTATAGGGCCATACGGTACATAGTTTTCAAGTTACAGACTAAGCTAAGCAAAAGTGAACCAGGCCTTTTTACTGTGAAAATGGCACTTTGGGACTGTGAAAGTGACATTTTGGCCCTGTTGTCCCAAACTGCCCCAGCACTTCCCACATTGCTCAAAGTGGCTAGCTTTCATCCCAACACAGTTTATAGGGCCATACGGTACATAGTTTTCAAGTTACAGACTAAGCTAAGCAAAAGTGAACCAGGCCTTTTTACTGTGAAAATGGCACTTTGGGACTGTGAAAGTGACATTTTGGCCCTGTTGTCCCAAACTGCCCCAGCACTTCCCACATTGCTCAAAGTGGCTAGCTTTCATCCCAACACAGTTTATAGGGCCATACGGTACATAGTTTTCAAGTTACAGACTAAGCTAAGCAAAAGTGAACCAGGCCTTTTTACTGTGAAAATGGCACTTTGGGACTGTGAAAGTGACATTTTGGCCCTGTTGTCCCAAACTGCCCCAGCACTTCCCACATTGCTCAAAGTGGCTAGCTTTCATCCCAACACAGTTTATAGGGCCATACGGTACATAGTTTTCAAGTTACAGACTAAGCTAAGCAAAAGTGAACCAGGCCTTTTTACTGTGAAAATGGCACTTTGGGACTGTGAAAGTGACATTTTGGCCCTGTTGTCCCAAACTGCCCCAGCACTTCCCACATTGCTCAAAGTGGCTAGCTTTCATCCCAACACAGTTTATAGGGCCATACGGTACATAGTTTTCAAGTTACAGACTAAGCTAAGCAAAATGAATCTTTTTTTTTTTACTGTGAAAATGGCACTTTGGGACTGTGAAAGTGACATTTTGGCCCTGTTGTCCCAAACTGCCCCAGCACTTCCCACATTGCTCAAAGTGGCTAGCTTTCATCCCAACACAGTTTATAGGGCCATACGGTACATAGTTTTCAAGTTACAGACTAAGCTAAGCAAAAGTGAACCAGGCCTTTTTACTGTGAAAATGGCACTTTGGGACTGTGAAAGTGACATTTTGGCCCTGTTGTCCCAAACTGCCCCAGCACTTCCCACATTGCTCAAAGTGGCTAGCTTTCATCCCAACACAGTTTATAGGGCCATACGGTACATAGTTTTCAAGTTACAGACTAAGCTAAGCAAAATGAATCTGTTTTTTTTTTACTGTGAAAATGGCACTTTGGGACTGTGAAAGTGACATTTTGGCCCTGTTGTCCCAAACTGCCCCAGCACTTCCCACATTGCTCAAAGTGGCTAGCTTTCATCCCAACACAGTTTATAGGGCCATACGGTACATAGTTTTCAAGTTACAGACTAAGCTAAGCAAAAGTGAACCAGGCCTTTTTACTGTGAAAATGGCACTTTGGGACTGTGAAAGTGACATTTTGGCCCTGTTGTCCCAAACTGCCCCAGCACTTCCCACATTGCTCAAAGTGGCTAGCTTTCATCCCAACACAGTTTATAGGGCCATACGGTACATAGTTTTCAAGTTACAGACTAAGCTAAGCAAAAGTGAACCAGGCCTTTTTACTGTGAAAATGGCACTTTGGGACTGTGAAAGTGACATTTTGGCCCTGTTGTCCCAAACTGCCCCAGCACTTCCCACATTGCTCAAAGTGGCTAGCTTTCATCCCAACACAGTTTATAGGGCCATACGGTACATAGTTTTCAAGTTACAGACTAAGCTAAGCAAAATGAATCTTTTTTTTTTACTGTGAAAACGGCACTTTGGGACTGTGAAAGTGACATTTTGGCCCTGTTGTCCCAAACTGCCCCAGCACTTCCCACATTGCTCAAAGTGGCTAGCTTTCATCCCAACACAGTTTATAGGGCCATACGGTACATAGTTTTCAAGTTACAGACTAAGCTAAGCAAAAGTGAACCAGGCCTTTTTACTGTGAAAATGGCACTTTGGGACTGTGAAAGTGACATTTTGGCCCTGTTGTCCCAAACTGCCCCAGCACTTCCCACATTGCTCAAAGTGGCTAGCTTTCATCCCAACACAGTTTATAGGGCCATACGGTACATAGTTTTCAAGTTACAGACTAAGCTAAGCAAAAGTGAACCAGGCCTTTTTACTGTGAAAATGGCACTTTGGGACTGTGAAAGTGACATTTTGGCCCTGTTCGTTCCCTGTTGTCCCAAACTGCCCCAGCTCTTGCCACAATGCTCAAAGTGGCTAGCTTTCATCCCAACACAGTTTATAGGGCCATACGGTACATAGTTTTCAAGTTACAGACTAAGCTAAGCAAAAGTGAACCAGGCCTTTTTACTGTGAAAATGGCACTTTGGGACTGTGAAAGTGACATTTTGGCCCTGTTGTCCCAAACTGCCCCAGCACTTCCCACACTGCTCAAAGTGGCTAGCTTTCATCCCAACACAGTTTATAGGGCCATACGGTACATAGTTTTCAAGTTACAGACTAAGCTAAGCAAAAGTGAACCAGGCCTTTTTACTGTGAAAATGGCACTTTGGGACTGTGAAAGTGACATTTTGGCCCTGTTGTCCCAAACTGCCCCAGCACTTCCCACATTGCTCAAAGTGGCTAGCTTTCATCCCAACACAGTTTATAGGGCCATACGGTACATAGTTTTCAAGTTACAGACTAAGCTAAGCAAAAGTGAACCAGGCCTTTTTACTGTGAAAATGGCACTTTGGGACTGTGAAAGTGACATTTTGGCCCTGTTGTCCCAAACTGCCCCAGCACTTCCCACATTGCTCAAAGTGGCTAGCTTTCATCCCAACACAGTTTATAGGGCCATACGGTACATAGTTTTCAAGTTACAGACTAAGCTAAGCAAAAGTGAACCAGGCCTTTTTACTGTGAAAATGGCACTTTGGGACTGTGAAAGTGACATTTTGGCCCTGTTGTCCCAAACTGCCCCAGCACTTCCCACATTGCTCAAAGTGGCTAGCTTTCATCCCAACACAGTTTATAGGGCCATACGGTACATAGTTTTCAAGTTACAGACTAAGCTAAGCAAAAGTGAACCAGGCCTTTTTACTGTGAAAATGGCACTTTGGGACTGTGAAAGTGACATTTTGGCCCTGTTGTCCCAAACTGCCCCAGCACTTCCCACATTGCTCAAAGTGGCTAGCTTTCATCCCAACACAGTTTATAGGGCCATACGGTACATAGTTTTCAAGTTACAGACTAAGCTAAGCAAAAGTGAACCAGGCCTTTTTACTGTGAAAATGGCACTTTGGGACTGTGAAAGTGACATTTTGGCCCTGTTGTCCCAAACTGCCCCAGCACTTCCCACATTGCTCAAAGTGGCTAGCTTTCATCCCAACACAGTTTATAGGGCCATACGGTACATAGTTTTCAAGTTACAGACTAAGCTAAGCAAAAGTGAACCAGGCCTTTTTACTGTGAAAATGGCACTTTGGGACTGTGAAAGTGACATTTTGGCCCTGTTGTCCCAAACTGCCCCAGCACTTCCCACATTGCTCAAAGTGGCTAGCTTTCATCCCAACACAGTTTATAGGGCCATACGGTACATAGTTTTCAAGTTACAGACTAAGCTAAGCAAAAGTGAACCAGGCCTTTTTACTGTGAAAATGGCACTTTGGGACTGTGAAAGTGACATTTTGGCCCTGTTGTCCCAAACTGCCCCAGCACTTCCCACATTGCTCAAAGTGGCTAGCTTTCATCCCAACACAGTTTATAGGGCCATACGGTACATAGTTTTCAAGTTACAGACTAAGCTAAGCAAAAGTGAACCAGGCCTTTTTACTGTGAAAATGGCACTTTGGGACTGTGAAAGTGACATTTTGGCCCTGTTCGTTCCCTGTTGTCCCAAACTGCCCCAGCTCTTGCCACAATGCTCAAAGTGGCTAGCTTTCATCCCAACACAGTTTATAGGGCCATACGGTACATAGTTTTCAAGTTACAGACTAAGCTAAGCAAAAGTGAACCAGGCCTTTTTACTGTGAAAATGGCACTTTGGGACTGTGAAAGTGACATTTTGGCCCTGTTGTCCCAAACTGCCCCAGCACTTCCCACACTGCTCAAAGTGGCTAGCTTTCATCCCAACACAGTTTATAGGGCCATACGGTACATAGTTTTCAAGTTACAGACTAAGCTAAGCAAAAGTGAACCAGGCCTTTTTACTGTGAAAATGGCACTTTGGGACTGTGAAAGTGACATTTTGGCCCTGTTGTCCCAAACTGCCCCAGCACTTCCCACATTGCTCAAAGTGGCTAGCTTTCATCCCAACACAGTTTATAGGGCCATACGGTACATAGTTTTCAAGTTACAGACTAAGCTAAGCAAAAGTGAACCAGGCCTTTTTACTGTGAAAATGGCACTTTGGGACTGTGAAAGTGACATTTTGGCCCTGTTGTCCCAAACTGCCCCAGCACTTCCCACATTGCTCAAAGTGGCTAGCTTTCATCCCAACACAGTTTATAGGGCCATACGGTACATAGTTTTCAAGTTACAGACTAAGCTAAGCAAAAGTGAACCAGGCCTTTTTACTGTGAAAATGGCACTTTGGGACTGTGAAAGTGACATTTTGGCCCTGTTGTCCCAAACTGCCCCAGCACTTCCCACATTGCTCAAAGTGGCTAGCTTTCATCCCAACACAGTTTATAGGGCCATACGGTACATAGTTTTCAAGTTACAGACTAAGCTAAGCTAAAGTGAACCAGGCCTTTTTACTGTGAAAATGGCACTTTGGGACTGTGAAAGTGACATTTTGGCCCTGTTGTCCCAAACTGCCCCAGCACTTCCCACATTGCTCAAAGTGGCTAGCTTTCATCCCAACACAGTTTATAGGGCCATACGGTACATAGTTTTCAAGTTACAGACTAAGCTAAGCAAAAGTGAACCAGGCCTTTTTACTGTGAAAATGGCACTTTGGGACTGTGAAAGTGACATTTTGGCCCTGTTGTCCCAAACTGCCCCAGCACTTCCCACATTGCTCAAAGTGGCTAGCTTTCATCCCAACACAGTTTATAGGGCCATACGGTACATAGTTTTCAAGTTACAGACTAAGCTAAGCAAAAGTGAACCAGGCCTTTTTACTGTGAAAATGGCACTTTGGGACTGTGAAAGTGACATTTTGGCCCTGTTGTCCCAAACTGCCCCAGCACTTCCCACATTGCTCAAAGTGGCTAGCTTTCATCCCAACACAGTTTATAGGGCCATACGGTACATAGTTTTCAAGTTACAGACTAAGCTAAGCAAAAGTGAACCAGGCCTTTTTACTGTGAAAATGGCACTTTGGGACTGTGAAAGTGACATTTTGGCCCTGTTGTCCCAAACTGCCCCAGCACTTCCCACATTGCTCAAAGTGGCTAGCTTTCATCCCAACACAGTTTATAGGGCCATACGGTACATAGTTTTCAAGTTACAGACTAAGCTAAGCAAAAGTGAACCAGGCCTTTTTACTGTGAAAATGGCACTTTGGGACTGTGAAAGTGACATTTTGGCCCTGTTCGTTCCCTGTTGTCCCAAACTGCCCCAGCTCTTGCCACAATGCTCAAAGTGGCTAGCTTTCATCCCAACACAGTTTATAGGGCCATACGGTACATCGTTTTCAAGTTACAGACTAAGCTAAGCAAAAGTGAACCAGGCCTTTTTACTGTGAAAATGGCACTTTGGGACTGTGAAAGTGACATTTTGGCCCTGTTGTCCCAAACTGCCCCAGCACTTCCCACATTGCTCAAAGTGGCTAGCTTTCATCCCAACACAGTTTATAGGGCCATACGGTACATAGTTTTCAAGTTACAGACTAAGCTAAGCAAAAGTGAACCAGGCCTTTTTACTGTGAAAATGGCACTTTGGGACTGTGAAAGTGACATTTTGGCCCTGTTGTCCCAAACTGCCCCAGCACTTCCCACATTGCTCAAAGTGGCTAGCTTTCATCCCAACACAGTTTATAGGGCCATACGGTACATAGTTTTCAAGTTACAGACTAAGCTAAGCAAAAGTGAACCAGGCCTTTTTACTGTGAAAATGGCACTTTGGGACTGTGAAAGTGACATTTTGGCCCTGTTGTCCCAAACTGCCCCAGCACTTCCCACATTGCTCAAAGTGGCTAGCTTTCATCCCAACACAGTTTATAGGGCCATACGGTACATAGTTTTCAAGTTACA